>NC_058410.1:66891277-67089451 GCF_002201575.2 Neomonachus schauinslandi
AAAAAAAAAAAAAAAAAAAAAAAAAAAAAAAAAAGAATATACAACTGAATAAATGTTACATATGTAATTTGTAGGTAGTATTGGAAAAAAATATTTTTTTCTTTAGTTTTGGTTTCCCTTATTATTATTTTAATTGAAATATAATTGACACACAGTGTTACATTAGTTTCAGGTGTACAACATGGAGATTTGGCAATACCTAGGCTATGCTCAGCTCAGGTGTAGCTACCACCTGTCACCATACAACACTATTATAACACCATTGATTCTATTCCCTATGCTGTGTCTTTTATCCCTGTGACTTATACATCCCTTTGAAGTATTTGTGGGTTTATTAAAGTACTAGACAACTATAAGTCTTAAGCCATTAGCAATATTTTAAATTCTATATGTATATGTAGTCTAATGCATTAATTTGTGATTATCCCACATTTATTTTGAAGAAAGAGAGGAACAGGATGTTTTATATTGACACTGAAGAAGTGTAGTACATATATTTATTATGTCATTGAGGCTCAAAATAAACAGATGGCCTATGTTTGTTTTGTTGTTTTATTTGTTTGTCTTCTCCTAGAACACTATGTGTATAGGCTGGTAGAGAAACATGGGATCAATAGTGTTTCCAAAGATCTTGTAGTTTTCTGCTTATTTCTATAAAAAGTAAACTATATTTATTTTTTCCTTAAAAACAGGAGAAGACAATCCAAAATGCATCCTTAATGAAGAAATTATTCAGTACTTTTATAATGTCTACATATTTGGAAATTTTGAAAACAAATGAAATGCAAACATTTGAACAGGAGCTATATTAAGGATAACTCACCTTTTTATTGTCCATAACAGACTGACTAGAGCCAAGTATTTCGGAAATATCTGCCTTGGCCCAGTTGGCCACATCTTTCATAGCTAGGACATATGCACTGCTCTGTTTAAGTGGGGAAGTTCCAGTGACTCCTCTCTCAGGTTGAGGATGATTCAGCAGAGCCAACTGGTGAATAAGTTTCTTTCTTCTTAGGTTATTTATGTAGCTAATGTGGTGGTAGCTGAAACTTTTTAGGAACAGACATTAAGTTTTGCAGCTTGTTGAATTCCTGCACTGCTCGTTCCTCATTGTCTATTAGCTTAGATTTAAGCTTGGGTGCATTAGGCACATCATTAATTCTGCCTGTGGAATTCAGTGCCTCAAGCAAAGTCACTATCTCGGTAACTTTGTTATAGAGTTCAATTTTATAGACACACACAGAGTAAAAGAAAATTCACTAGATACGTGCAAAAAGCTATCTGAAGGGAGGATTTCACAATGTCACTGGTAGTTGTAGTCAATAAAGAACACAAGTTCCAGGGCGCCTGGGTGGCTCAGTTGGTTAAGCGACTGCCTTCGGCTCAGGTCATGATCCTGGAGTCCCTGGATCGAGTCCCGCATTGGGCTCCCTGCTCGGCAGGGAGTCTGCTTCGTCCTCTGACCCTATCCCCTCTCATGTGCTCTCTGTCTCTCTCATTCTCTCTGTCTCAAATAAATAAATAAAACCTTTAAAAAAAAAAAAAAAGAACACAAGTTCCAGCAACTGAGCATATTATCTGCATTTTATAGGTATAAAACTATTACTCATAAAGAAAATGTATTAAAGATATATAAAGGTAATGGCAATAAACTGTCAAACCTGTAATTCTTAGAAGTTGTACTAATGTTGAACTTTGATAGGATTAATTTTGTTTTAATTTGTTTGGATTTGTTTTGTTGCTTATACTGATTGTCATTATAATGTCATTATAATTTAGTTACCTAAATATTTCTGCATTACGGTTTTACAGCAAATACCCCACATCTATTTCATATCTTACTATTCATGGTGTTCTAGTTTATTTGATTAGTGATGTGATAATACCAAACACCAAGCTTGAAGAAGAATGTTAGTGTTTTTATAAATCATTGTTCATTAGCATGATAAAATTCAGTCATCATTATTTATTATAAAATGTCTTTTTTTTACTTATTTTTTTAAAGATTTTATTTATTTGACAGAGAGAGCACAAGCAGAGGGAGAGAGAGAGAGAAGCAGGCTCCCTGCTGAGCAAGGAGCCCGATGTGGGACTCGATTCCAGGACCCTGGGATCATGACCCAGGCCGAAGGCAGCCGCTTAACCAACTGAGCCACCCAGGCGTCCCTAAAATATGTCTATTTTATAACTGATTGTGTCTGTGTTTATAAAATTGAGAAATCCCCTTATCTGGGTAATATTGATGATCACTGTGGCATCCAGACTCCCACATTCCCAACTGAGTTTTCATCTCTGTCATCAACAGTTTATGTGATTATTGTTTACTAGTATCTTACCCTTTCATAGTTCTCTATTGATTTTAATTTTTTTTTAAAGATTTTATTTATTTGCGAGAGAGACAATGAGAGACAGAGAGCATGAGAGGGAGGAGGGTCAGAGGGAGAAGCAGACTCCCTGCTGAGCAGGGAGCCCGATGTGGGACTCGATCCCGGGACTCCAGGATCATGACCTGAGCCGAAGGCAGTCGCTTAACCAACTGAGCCACCCAGGTGCCCCCTTTCATAGTTCTCTAAATATGCTCTTTTAGTTATGTATATTATGTTTTACTATACCAATAATAGTTTTACTATTGTGTATTCCATTTAAAATTTGATATATTTATTCATTCAACAAATACTGTCTGATTTTCTACTTTGTATATATAAGATAAATCATATATGCTAATGGAGCAGTAGTGGAAAAATATGTAATATTCTCCCATTAGTCTTTTAACCTATATTAATTTCAATACAAGTTACTTTTCCAGTATGCTAAGAAGCTTTATGTTGGGAATAGTCCCACCTATCTGTCTCTATCAGTGGCCCTCTTTTTTAGCACATCTTTTATACCTGTATTCTTAGTCCCGATTCCATTTCTGATTTTCACTTCTCTCCACCATGTGTTTTCCTATCAAAACTCATTTTCCAGGGTGCCTGGGTGGCTCATTTAAGCGGCTGCCTTCAGCTCAGGTCATTGTCCTAGGGTCTTGGAATTGAAACCTGCATCCAGCTCCCTGCTGAGCAGGGAGCCTGCTTCTCCCTCTCCCTCTGCTGCTCCCCCTGCTTGTTCTCTCTCTCTTGCTCACTCTCTCTCTCAAATAAATAAATAAATAAAATCTTAAAAAAAAAAAAACTCATTTTCTTTCCCATATCCAGAATTATCAATTGATTTCTAGTTTTGGAAGGAAAATTCACTATTCATCAGTTTGCATTCATCTATTTATTTATATTTAAGGAAACAAAATCAACTCGAGATAATGGAAGAGTTTGTAGAACTGGACATTGAAAGAGCATCTCACCCAAATCTGCCCTGAAGAACAGTCTTTCATCTTTGCATACTCAAATCTATGGCTAATATAACCAGGCACAAAGAGATTAGCCAGTAGTGTGGTGTAAAAATATACTGGGGCTTCACTTACCAAATATCTTCAGATCTTTAGTTGTTGTTATGGGTTGAATAGTGTACCAGTAAAAGAGGTCCTAAACCAAGTACCTGTGAAAATGACCTTATTTGGGAAAAGGATCTTTGTAGATGATCGAGTTAAGATGAGGTTATAAGGTAGAGCCTAATCCAATATGAATGGTGACTTATGAAAGGTAACTTATGGAAAAGGAAAATTTAGACACAGGATAGATAGCAGGCACTCTTGGGAGTACACTCTGTGGCAATGAATGCCAAATTGCTGGGGGTGGGGCTGGGGGTGGGACCCAGAAGCTAGAAGAAAGACATAGAACAGCTTCTTCCTCAAAGGGCTCAGAAGGAATCAACCCTGCTGACACTTTGATCTCAGACTTTGGCTTCCAGAGCTGTAAGACAAAAATTTCTGTTGTTTCAGCTGCTTAGTTTGTGGTACTTTATTATGACAGCCCTAGGCAACTAACGCAGTTGTTTTCTGGATTGTCCTGTGAAATATATGTAGGGGATGGGATGATGGTTCACACATAGAAAATTTTGTCCAGCATCTTATATTCTTGGTGTTGAATTCTTTCTTTGTATATCACCAGATGATTTCTGTCCCTCCAACATTCTTACCTACCACTGGGTCCAGGTTTGCACTACTAAACCTAGGAAATCATTAGGGACCATCAGTTGCAGAAGGTCTATTTAAAGCATCCAGAATCACTGGTAAGTGGAGTCCTATTAACAACTCAACACTTGAAAAGTCAATTGACACAATAAATCACAGTTCAGTTCTACAATTAGTTTCTGCATACAAAAAGTTCCAAAAAAACCTCTTGAAAGTTTTCATATGAGGGTAGTTACTAGTTCAGTGATACGATTTAACAGTAATGGGGAGAGAGGCAAAGGGGGCGTTGTTGGTTCTCTCTCCTGAAAGTGTGATCTGTCTCCAGGTGGATAATGGTCCATTTAAGCAAGGAGAAACAGCTAATAGCTTCTGTAGATAAGGGAGAGGGTGCTGCTTTCTCTGGAATCAGTAATTGGGTATGCACTAGATGATTTGGAGGTCCTCTGTGTCTTTCGATTTCCCTCACAAATATCTCCCTCCCTTTTTTGTTCCATTCTTTTGGAGGATGACCTACTTTTACACAAGACTTATGCAAGACTATTAATTCAGCTGAACTTATAATTGAGAAACCTGCAGAAACCAATCCTGGACTTTGGTTTTTACTCACTCATCCCAGCAGATAAAGAAATAAAAATTATTTTACAATCAGAGACCTCAGCTTCATTCTGTGTCTCAAGACAAGAAGATAGGGATTCAGCCTTGCCATTCTTTAAATTATCTAAGACATCAGAAGCAATCTCTTCTGTCCTATAATTTCTCATTTCTTCATTTCTTATCCCAGTACTCTCAAGATCCCGCAGAGTCTTATCCTCAATAAGACTGTGGTTCTAGTGGTATTAGGTAATCATTTAGACATTCCACCATGTGTACTATGGATGTCAGGGTTCCCATTGTGGAATATGAAGCAATTGACTAGATTACCAATTTCCAACATCCTACATTTCTCTGAGTGTTTTGGGGTGGCAACATACTTTCTGATTCTATTTGCTGTGTAAATTTTTTAAAAGATTTATTTATTTGAGAGAGAGAGAGAGAGAGCATGAGCAGGAGGGGCAGAGGGAGAGGGAGAGAGAATCTGAAGCAGATTTCCCCCTGAGCATGGAGCCCAACACAGAGCTCAATCTCATGACCCTGAGATCATGACCTGAGCCAAAACCAAGAGTTGGATGTTCAACCGACTGTGACACCCAGGTGCCCCTTCCTATGTAATTTTTGTTATTTTTGCTTTTGTTTTTTGGTATAACACATAGTGACTTCTTTTGTCCAATGTAAAAGGAATTTATTGGAAGGATATGGGGACCACACAAGATTGAAGGGAAAGTTGAAGAAACAGGCTTGGAACAGAGAGAAACCAAGGGAATTCAGAAATTTTTATAAGCAGGAAATGTTTGTTAGCTTGTTACTGATAGATATGCAGAAAACTACTCTGGACAAACTTAATTGTTATTACTAAAAAGAGTTTTCCACAAAAGCTAATTAAGTTTCTTGGTGAACTAAGTTGGCTCACATGAAACTATGAGGATTATTTTTTAATGTGTTACAGATAGGCCTACAGCCACATTTTTCCTAGCACAATGATCCTTTCTATAAGAACCAGTTTCATATTACCCAAATAAGCAAGTCAGAGAGAGAGAGTGAATTCCAAAATGGCCAAGGAAAGGGGGTACAAGAAGGATTTATGTCCCCCAAACTAAAATTTTATGCTTTTCCTTGTCCTAAAGAAAGTTCCTATATTAATGGATATCCTTAAAATTTATGCATGTGTATTAGGATATTTCTGTTTGCAAGTAACAAGCCCAACTTGAGTAAGTTTAAGCATAAAAGGTGTTCATTAGCTTGCACAACCAACCAGTGAGGGCAGAATGTTTCTCTGGACAATCAGAACCAGAAAAAAAAAAAAAAAAAAGAAAGAAAGAAAGAAAGAAACATCAAAATTCTTTTTATTTTTATGTTCCGTTTTATTTATGTTATACTTTAATTGCTCGGATTAAATTCCACACATCAGTGGATGACAAACTCTAAGACAACCTCAAGTTCACAGACCTAGAGCTCTGAATCTAGAGTGAAAAATGTTTTCCTTAGAAGAGAATTTAAAGAAAAATTTCAAAGAAAGAGTAAGCTCTAGTCACATGCCATTACCTGTGATGGATGACCACAAGTCCCAATTTGGTAACAACATGCCAGTTTTCCCTGCTTATGTCCATTATCCTATGATTATTAAAAAACTTTTCTTTCACTCTCCAAGATATCTTGGCTGAGACAATAAATTTTATGGTCAGTCTTAGCTCCTATGGTTGGCAGCACCTGATGGAACAAAAGAAGTATGGTGCTATTCTGATCAGCCCCAGGTATATATATATATATCCACCACTCCATCCGTGGAAGGTCTCTGCCTCCAAGGCGCAGCCATGTGTTTGGGTAAAGAAGCTTCCAATTTCTCTAGAGACCACAAATTATATTATATAGCACTAATTCCCTAGAGGAATTTATTTACATAAGTGACCAGTTGAACCCAATATGAACTTTCAACATTTTTATTGAGTGTTATAAAGCAAATGAAATTTTAGGCCACCAAGGGTCTTGTGAGAATGCCAACAATTTCTTTTTTTTTTTTTTTTTACAAAACAGTTTCTGATGTACTCTTTGGTTAGGATTCCACTGCTGTGTGCTAACCTTTGCTAAAATGTGGAGGGAAAAAGTTAAATTTAGTAAATATACCAACCTGACAAAAGAATGGGTGTTTTCATTTCTCTTCCAAAATCTGGGAACTAAAAATTTACTTCCTTTTGTTTGTTCTAAAATGTGAAAGCTAAGGGAATAAATGTGAATAGAAAGACTCAATTGAGAAATGCCCTTCTTAAGCTTTTATTCTTGTTTTTCTGATCTGGAATGAAAGAGGATTGCAAAGAACTCTTATTTGAAATCGAAAGAAAGATATTAGTAATTTTTTTTTTTTTTTTTAGCTTGTGGAATCAGTGCCACTGGGAGCTTTGTCAAAACTGCTGTCACCTGTGAGATAAGCAAGTTAGGAAATACCTGGTTAGGGAACCAGGTTTTAAAGACAAATGATCAAAAAGGGCTTTTAATGAATGCTCAGAAGTCAGGATAAGGTGGAAAAAACAAACAGTTAGGCAGGTATTCAATTGTTCAGATTCTGTTTACCAAACTCTGGCCTGTAGATCAGAAGGCATGAAGATAAGAGAAAATGCCAAATCAGAAGACTCAGCTTGAGACCTTCCCTCATGCATTTTTGAGTGCCTGCCACATAGGAGGATATTGTTAATAACTTGATGAATGAAGTGATGCGAATATAATATGTCTCATAAATCTGAACATCAGTCTGCCACATGTGCCATATTTTTACTAACATGCAGACATAACTGGCTTATTCTTCCATAATTTTACAATTATTGTTGTTAACCCATTAATAAAAACAGAAGTTTTCTTTGATAACTGAGCAGAAATAACACTAACAAAGTCTGGGGAGTTCTAGACTGCTTTGAGAAACTGATGAAACTTTGGAAATCTCCAGAAAAAAAAAGGATGATAATAAATACAGCACTTTTAATGCAACTTCAGGTGATTCAAAGATGACCTAATGATTCTTCATGAGATCCTTCGGAATTCTGAGGAAGACAGACTTTGAGGGGAAAGGTAGCTATATAAAGAATCATGACCAAAGAACCAGGTTTGGTTCTACTATTATATTAACTGTGTGATTTGGAACAAGTTACTTGAATGTCTTGTCTTCAGTTTTTCATCTCAACTGTAAAGTCTATCAAATTGTTTTCTTAAAAGAGATAATAGCCAGCTGCTGATTTCAACAAAGACTTTGCAGTAACTGGAGGAAGAGGGATACTACTGTATCTATTTTGGTTAAAACTTGTAGCATTAAGTGAAAATTTCCGCCAGCATCTGAAGTCTGTCCAGAACTCCACCAAGCATGCAACTGTTCCAGTTTTTCATAGTTCTGCAATTACCTTTCTTAACGTTTCAGGGGTATTACACAAAAGCAGTAATTTATTTTGCCTACAGAGGTACAATTTTGGTGGAACCTGGTAGAGTTCACTAATCTCTCCTCAACATGGTGTCAGCTGGAACAAATTCACCTAGGCTAGAAGATTTACTTATAAAACAACTCAGTCTTATGACTGGCAATTTGATGTTCTAGTTATTGAGCTTCTCCATGGGGCGGTCAGCTTAGTCTTCTTCACTGCTTGGGGACTGGTTTTCAAAAGCAAATATCCAAGAGACACAAGTGAAAACTATCAGTTTCATGAAGACTGAACACAAAAACTGGCACTCTGTCATTTCCACCATTCACTATTGGCCAAACAGTGACAGAGCCTGGAGTTAAGGGAGGGACATAGACACAATGATGGAAGTGTTTAAGAATATTGGGACTATCATTTGAAACCACCATAGCAGTGATTGCCGTGTTCCCTGATAAGCTTTGTTTCTCCTATTTATGTAATATTATTTTAAATGTTTGGTTAAGCAGTTTATGTTGGAGATAAAAGATAATCCCTGAACAAATGAACTTGCAAAGGAATCCCATGATTTAAGGGTTCCACTAAGGACAGACTCTTGTACTCTGTGCTGATTTGAGGGAATCATTTTCTACTTAAACAAGACAAACAAAAAAAACGACCTACCAAACAGAAAACCAAAAAACCCTGCATCCTAAGTCCACATCCTGGGCAAGTGAGTTGATTAATATGCAGTGCTTAGCTCCAATTTTGGTAATTTAATATCATTCTCATCAGCCAAATCTCATTGTGTCCCAAATAACCCTATAAATTGACCATTTTTCTTTGTCCCACAGTGTGATTTCTCTTTAAATCTCTTTTTCTGCAGAGGATATTGCCCCTCAGCTGTCTCTCACCTACATCCAAATCTATTCTCCACAGCTGGATCATGTAGTTTGCAATGCTCCTTACCTGGCTAGTTTTCCAATGAGTATGCAGCCAAGTTAGAACACCTGTGAACTCTTTTATCCTGTGGAACTGAGCTCAACCTGGACTAAATATGCCCACCCCAGTGTACTGATGGGAAAAAAAAAAAAAAATCAGCATCAATATAGTCAGGCTCTGATAATACCTCAGCAGGTGTAGTCTCTTACCTCTCAGTCTCCCTCTTAGCTCCCCCTGAGGGTAGGCCTTTTTGAAAAGGAACAGATGGCTCTTGGGTATTTCATAATGGTTCCTTTTCTCTTCCTGCTGGAAGTCCGAGGGCATTTTCCTCTGCTGTTGACTGAGGATTCCTGGAGGTAAGTCTCATGAAATTGTGGGGACCCTCCCATGTCTGGGTTCCCGCTGGAGATGTTAACTCTCAGAGTTGTCCACATTGAGCCTCCAGCAATTCATTAACTACAGTTCAGGTTTCCCTACCCACACACTGGTTCCCTGGGCAGTTTCCCCTGGTGACTCTGTGCTGTATTTGCCTGTCTCTCCAAACCTGGTATGCCTGGTGTCCTCACTTCTCTAAGGCATCCTAGATGAGTTGTTGATTTTTCAGTCTGTTCGGGTTTTTACTTGCTTTTAGGATGATTTTTAAGCCCCTTTCGTGTAGAACAAAAAACTAGAAGTCCCATTGTTTGATTTTTGAATGTTACCAAAACTTTCATCTCTGGTATAAACTCACTTGGTCATGATGTATTATCTTTTTTCTACATTAATGGTTTTTATTTGAAATTTTGTTAAGAATTTGTGTGACTGTGTTCATGTGGTGTATTTATTTGCAGTTTTCTTTTTTATAATATCTCATTTTGTAATGTTATCACGGAAAGGCTGGTTTCATAAAATGTATGGTTGGGTTCCCTTATCTTCTATTTCTAAAAAAAAGTGCTTACATAATTGGTATTAGTTTTGATGTAAATGTTAAGTAGGAGTCATCAGTGAAGCTACCTGGACCTAGAATTGTTGTTGCCGTTGTTGTTTTCTTTCATGGGAAAATCTTAACCTGCTGATTGAATTACTTTAGATACAGAGCGATTTAGGGTATCTTTTTTTCTTGAATGAGCTTTGGTGATCGATCTTTCCAACAATTTGCCCATGTCACCTAGGTGGTAGAATATACTAGCACAGAGTGGTTCATAATTGGAAATTGATGACTTTTTTCCTGGAAGCTTATTATTTTTATTAAATCCCTTGAAGAATTAGTTTTTGGTTTCATTGATGTTCTGTCATTTATTGTTTTCAATGTCTTTGTCTTCTGATCTTAAGTTTATTTTTTTATTTTTTCTTAGTAAGGTAGATGCTGAAATGATTGACCTGATCTTTCTCTTTTCTAATAGACATAAGGAATGCTTTAAGTCTATTGTACAAACGTTAATGTGGTTTAATTTTAATTCAGTTCAGAATATTTTCTAATTTCCTATGTGATTTCTTATCTGACTCACTGGTTACTTAGAAGTATGTTGTTTAACTTCAAATATTCAGGGATTTTTGAAATAGATCTTTTTGTTGATTTCTAATTTAATTCCTTTTTTTTTTTTTTCAGAACACATACCTACATGATTTGAGTACTCTTAAATTTATTAACACAGTTTTATGGCCTAGAATATAACTTATTTTGGTGAATATTACATATATTATTGTATGCATGTTCTGCAGTTGTTGCTGCATTCTATAAATATTAGGTCAAGTTGGTTGAGAGCATTGTTCAAGCGTTCTATAGTCTTTGTAAAATGCGTTCTATCAATTACTGAGAGGAATGTGGTATCTATTTCTTATTTCATTTCTATTCACTTTGCTTCATGTATTTTCAAGCTCATTATCAGTAGCATACACATTTAGGATTGTTATGTCTTCTTGATGACTTGATCAATTTATCATTGTAAAATGTGGTAATATTTCCTATTTTCATGTCTGCTTTGTCTCATATTAATGCAAACACTCTAGCTTGCTTTTGATTAATATTTGCATTGCATCTTTTTTTTATCATTTTACTTTAAGCATCTGTATCTTTATTTTAACAGACTTTTTGTATATAGTATAAAGCTGGGTCTTTGTTTTTAATCAAACAATTATGTCTTTAATTGATGCATTTACACCTTTTAAGTTTAACATTTATTAATCTTGTTATTTTCTACTCAATATTCTCAGCTATTTCTTTTTTCAATCTTTTCTTTCTATTGGATTTGAGATTTCTGATTTACTTTTATCTGCTCTATTGACATATTTTTGTGTTTAACTTTTTTAATGATTGCTTTGGAATTTACAATCTATACCTTTATTCTGATAGTTTATCTTGAATAATATTAAGCCAATTCATGTGTAATATAAGATTTTATGACTGTTTTTTCATTATCTTCTATGCTTTGTTTCTGTTGCCACAAATTTTATTTTGTTTAATTTATCTTATTTTATTAAAAAGATTTATTTTAGAAAGAGAGAAAGAGAGAGAGCATGAACACAAGCATAGGGGAGAGGGGCAAAGGGAGAGGGAGAGTGCTCGCTTCGGCAGCACATATACAAAGGGAGAGGGAGTAAGAAACCTAAGCAGACTCCCCACTGAGTGCGGAGCTTGATGTTGGGCTGTCATGACCCCTAGATCAGGACCTGAGCCGAAACCAAGAGTCAGATGCTGAACTGACTGTGCCACCCAGGCAACCCACAGATTTTATTTTTGCTTAAACACAGTTATTTTTTAAATGAAGTACAATATAGAAAAGTGGGGTTGTTGTTTTGTTTTGTTTTGTTTTTGCCTATATATTTTATTTAGATTCAAATTTCTGTTAAAATTTTTCTTCTGCCTGGAGAACTTCCTTTATCACCTCTGATAGTGCAATATGCCGAAAATGAAATCTCATAGGTTTTGTTTGTCTGAGAAAGACTTTATTTCTTATTGTTACATTTTTACTAGGTAGAAATTCTAGATTGACAGTTCATTATTTTTAGCACTTGAATATTGCTTAATATTTTGTTTTGCACACTTTCTGATGGGAAGTCTATAAATCTTAAATTCCCTTCCCTGAAAAATAATGTCTTTTTGTCAGACTGCTTTTCTAAGTCTAAGTGTCTTTTTAATTACTGAATTTCAGTAAATTGATTGTGATGACCCTTGGGATATATTTATGCTAATTCTTATGGGGATTCATTAAGCTTTTTGCATCTATGGGTTTATTGTTTATCAATTTTAGAAATTGTTAAACTTTTATTTCTTCAAACTACCCCTTCTCTTTCTGGGGCTGTAATTACACATTTCTTAGATCAATTGCCATTATACTTGGTTGTGTGGGTGTTTTTTTTTTTTTTTCTTCTTTGTGCCTCATTTTGTATAGTTTGTATCACTGTACCCCTCCTATTTTCTTCTGTAGTGTCAAATTTGCTACTCAATAAATCAGTTTTTAACTCAGGTCACATCTTTGTTTTTGAGTCTTTTAAAATATTCCATTTTTATCCTTATTCTTTTTCCTACATTCTTGAACATGCAGAGCTTTCCATGGCTCTCCCCCCGCCCCATCTTTATCTGCTAGTTCCATCATCAGGGTCTGTTTCTATTGATGGACTGTGTTCCTGGTTATGGGTCATATCTTCCAGCTTCTGTGCATGTCTAATAATTTCTTATTGTATTCCACATGTGCCAGATACCTGTGAATTTTATGTTGTTGGTTAATGCATTTTTTTCATATTCTTATGAATAGTGCTTTTGGTTCTTTGCCTGCCATGCAGTTAAAGTAAGTCCAAAGCAGTATTTTATCCAAGGCTAATTTATCCCAGTGCTATATTTCTGTGCATTCTACCTAATGCTCTGTATATTACAAGGTCTTTCCCTTCTAGCTGATGGGACATAAGCTCTTCCAAGGCCTGTGTGAATGCCAGAAAGTTCTTTGACTATTCATTTCCAGCTTATTTTTCCCAGGATTTGAGTGACTTCCTCTTACACTTGGGCAAATTAGTGCGAGGCCTAAGACTTGAGGGGACTTTAAACTTCCTTTAAAATTTCAAATATATTAACATAAAGCTCTTTGTAGCCTTTTCTAAGTAGTTATTGAATATATGTTGTATTTAGTGATGCCAGTCTTTCTTAAAAATAGTTGTATATTTTAACAGTCTTGTTAAAAAAGCAACTTTGTTAATTCTCTAATGGGTATCTGTTTTCCAGTTCATTTGTTTCTGATCTTCTATTTCTTTGTTTCTTCTGTTTCTTTGATGAGTTCTTATTTTTATGTTCTACAGTAGGACATTTGGCTTCTCAATAGTAAATATGTGTTCTTTTCTAATAAAGTATGTACATAGATCAATTGCCCTTAAATTACTCCTTTAGCTGTTTTTCATGAAGTTAAGATGGCATATTTTCATTAGTATTCTCTTCTAAGTTTTATTTTAAAATTTGTATTCTGTTTCTTCTTTGACTTATGAATGATTTAAAGTACATTTAAATGTGTGTTTATGCATTTTTACATTATTTTTCTTGCTTTTTCCTGATTTTATTGCCTTTGACTTTTATACTACCTCCAGTTAACTAACAAGGGAAGGAAGTTAGAAATGTTATTCTTTTGTTAGTGTATAATTCAGAAGAATTTTAGGGTTAGAATAGTTCATTTTGCCCTTTACTTTTCTTTATCTTTAAAGAGATTCCTTTCTGAGTGAAATAGCACCTAGCTCTTCAGTAGTATAAATTATATTTTCCACACTTAGTTGGAGATATCTAAAGCCTTTGGGCTGTATCATAAATCAAAAGGTTGAAGTATTTTGCACCAGAGCTTTCCCATGCCTGAATATTAGTGCTATTCACTATTTTCATAACAAAAGAATAATAAGCCAGATTCCATGGAGAATAATTATTCCAATAGTTCTTAAAACTCTAGAAGTACCTTCTTTAAAAGAGCATAATACTTTTTTTTAATGGTTGAGTAATATTCCTTTGCATACACACACACACACGTAATACATACCACATCTTCTTTATCCATTCACCCATCAGTGGACACTTTGGTAGGTTCCTTATCTTGACTACTGTCAATAATGCTGAACTAAACATGGGGGTGCATATATCTTTTTTTTTATTAGTGTTTTGTTTTCTTTGGGTAAATATTCAGTAGTGGAATTACTGGATCGTATATTTTTATTTTTAGGGTTTTGTTTTTTTTTGTTTTGTTTTTTTTTTTAAGGAAACTCCACATTTTTGCACTAATTTACATTTCCATCAACAGTGAAGGAGAGTTCCCTTTTCTCCACATCCTTGCCAATATGGTATTTATGATTTTACTTACATGTGAAATCTAAGAAAAAAGACAAATGAACAAACAAAAAACAGACTCTTAAATACAGAGGAAAGAAACTGGTGGTTGCTAGTGGTGGGGGGGGAATTGGCAAAATAGATAAGAGATTAAGAGGTACAAACTTCCACTTATAAAATAAGTCATGGAAAAGTACAACATGAAGAATATAGTCAATAATATTGTAATAACAGTGGCGTCTGGGTGACTTAGTTAAGTATTTGACTCTTGATTTCGGCTCTGGTCATGATCTCAGGGTTGTAGGATCAAGCCCCGCATCAGGCTCTGTACTGGGCATGGAGCCTGCTTGGGATTGATTCTCTCTCTCCCTCTGCCTCTTTCCCCACCCCCCATCCCCAGCCAATAAAAAAAATATTGTAATAATGTGGTATGGTAACAGATGGTTATTACATTGATTATGGTGAGCACTGAGTTATGAATGGAATTGTGGAATCAAAATGTTATACACCTAAAACTAATATAACATCGTATGTCAATTATATTTTAATAATAAAGGAACAGAACACTACAAATATAACACTAAAGTGTCTTTCAAGTTCATTAATATAAATTACATAAGATTTTCAGAGCTAGTTGAAATTATTACTCAACCAACAACATTGCTTTTAGGATCATAAGTTATGGAACTTATAAGTGACATTTAGTAGGGTCAGTTCTCCCATTGTATAGATGGGGAAACTGAAGCCTAGGGAAACAGTGACAGAGTTAGGTTTTTGGACTTAAGAGTTCTCTGACCCTGTCTATTGTTTACCATCTCCTAAAACTGACACCACCATACTTTACCCTGACTCACTTCAAACAGCAATTGAGGTAATCATAACTTTATATTTTATTGCTTATTACTAGTACATTAAAATGCCATAAATAATAGTTTGGGGAAATATTTAAATTTTTTCCCCGACTGAAGGCAAATACTGTTTAGAAAATAAAGAAAATCTGAGAAAATGTTTAGGACTCACAAATTATGAACATGTTTCCCCAACAAATATTCAGACATCATTGGTCATCTGTTTATTTTATAAGCTCTGACAGTTTTCCAATGTTCAGAGTTTATATGGCATGTGGTTATCAGTTCAGACAAACCTCACAGATTGTTATGAAAAGAATGTACGAGTTTTAGTCAGCCATAACCTGCAGCTGTCTCCACTGTTGCAGATATATTTAGGGTATTTTTGTACATACTTATGAACGGTCTATGAAATGTCACATGTTGTAACAGGGATAGTGACAGGAGCTATGGATGACTAGGAAACCTCATGAGTCGGTTTGATTCTGGTTCTACACCTTAAAAGCTGCAAATCAAAACACCTCACATAAGCAAAATGCATGAACTATTCAGCCCTGATTCTGAATTCCACATAGAAAAAAATGAACTGTCACAACATTTAATGATATTGTCAGTATATATTTCCTTAATGTTTGCAAAGAAAGCTGAAGAAGAGCGTGCTCTGCTTTTGTTACAGCTATACTAGATATTCTCCTTAAGTTAGTGCCTGCTAGTTAGTCAGGTGCTTAGTCAAGTGAAAAAAGTTTAGTTATTTATTAGCTACTAAGTGATAGCTTTGGTGATATTCCTTAAAAATTAGTTAAGGTAGTATGCAGTAGAAAATGTCTTAGTTGGCACAAGAAAGAATCCACTTTTTGAACAATCCTTGTTAGTCCTTTGGTGCTACCATTAGGAGATTGTCATGCATTTGACAGCATGGACTACTGATGTGGTATCGTTGGCTAGAGGTTTTAGGTACATATGTCTTTTATTAGTTGCTGCTTTTTTTTTTAATTTTTTTTTTTAAAGATTTTATTTGAGAGAGAGAATGAGATAGAGAGCATGAGAGGGGGGAGGGTCAGAGAGAGAAGCAGACTCCCTGCTGATCAGGGAGCCCGACGTGGGACTCGATCCCGGGACTCCAGGATCATGACCTGAGCCGAAGGTAGTCGCTTAACCAACTGAGCCACCCAGGTGCCCTAGTTGCTGCTTCTTGACTGTGTAAATAAGTAATACTGGCCTCGTATTAGGACAAATTCTGAATCTGAGCCATTTCATTGAGTTCAACTGAACTTTATCAAGTAAATACTTGTTTTCCCTCCTCATTTTTTTTTTCTTATCACTACTTGTTCTATCACCAACACCACCCAACATGTGCATCCTCACTATATGCCAGAAACTCTGACAAGCATGGATTTAAAGTTCAGTTCTGGGTGGAGGTGGCTCACGGCAAAGGCTTCTAGTGCACTGGGACTAGGTGGTCATTCTTCATGCCTCAACTATAGTATGGGACATGCCTACATTAAAAAAATTATTCATTGAGTATGTGACATTTAAAATTAATTGGTGCCTCATGTTTTTATTTGTTAAATCATCTGAGTTGTGAGGCATTATGAAAGCGAGGGGCTATACATTTGGTTTCCCTGAAATATAAATTCCATGTCAGGAGAGTCTAGTCCTGGGTAAGGGAAGTACAGTCCAATATTTTCCACAGAGTTAATCTATCCTAAGAACTATCTGTTCAATTCTTTTCTCTGTATCTTAAAATACTTTTACCTATCTGTGGAAATAGCAGTGGAACTCAGCCAGCACAGTCACATTTTCAACAAATCCATGGCAGAGGAGGTACAAAACAGGAAAAGCAATGACTTAAACCAACAAGAAAATAAGCTCGAAGAGAATCTTCTCATTAGAATGTGTTTAGCTTACTTGAAGTTATTATTAGAATAGTATTGCTATTTCTGTCCAAAAGAGCAAAATAAAAGATATCTCTTATAAAAGTACCTGGGTGAGTAAACATGTAAAAATATGTGAAATATCAAAACAGTAAAATAGAAAGAGAAGTGTGCTCTACTCAAAGTCAGAAATATCTTTAACTTTTTTGGACAAAAAGTTGGTTCATCTTAGGCCAAAACATGAAGCACGAAAACTTGCGGAGAATGAATGTCTTTTCATGTCCTAGTTCAATCTTTAGAGAGCTAAGCTTGGGAAAATTAAAACCGCAAGGTTTTAGAGGTGAACTGCCATGAAAGTGTAATGTTAGCAGATCTACTTAGGGTGCTATTAATGAAAGGCAGAAATAAATGTAAACTTCTTAAAGTTTCATTGACAGATGAATTATAGGTGCAAATTCATAATGGAATTTGATTGTTAAAGCTGTATTCTGATTCCTGGAGGGAATTTCCAGGGTCAAGCCATAATGCCAGGCAGAATATTTGTGTAATAAAAGCTGTAGATTTAGAGTAGGACAGACAGATAAGTGTGAATATGGCCAGCCCCTCCCACTAATTAGCCATATGTAAATTTCTGAACTCCAAGATTACGAGGATAAAAATACACTGCACATACTATGTTACGAGAATTAAGATATTAAATGTCTAACACCCACCAGATACTCATCTTTCAAAGAATAGTAACTATTATAATTATACTATCGATATAATAAAAAGGTAGTCGAGTACAGTCAGTACAAAGATTTTCCTTGTGATATTTTAAATTGTCTTTTTTTTTTCAGTTTCTTCTATGATTAATTTCTCATGTTGGTAAAGACAATGTGACATATTGTTCATTGTCACAGTGAATGGCAAGGAAGATAAAATGTTTCATTTCTAACAGCATCTGTCCCCTTTCCTTCAGGTTTAGAATAACTTTGCATGAATAGACTTTAACAATAAATGCATAAACTGCTATATTCTCATATGAATCTTCTGTTTACTAACTTAAATAACAGATAGGCTCATTGCTATGAAATTATTATGAGAAATTGATTCTTCAGGGCGCCTGGGTGGCTCAGATGGTTAAGCGTCTGCCTTCGGCTCAGGTCATGATCCCGGGGTCCTGGGATTGAGTCCCGCATCGGGCTCCCTGCTAGGCGGGGAGCCTGCTTGTCCCTCTGCCTCTGCCTCTGCCTCTGCCTCTCTCTCTCTCTAAAAAAAAAAAAAAAAAAAAAAATGATTCTTCAAATTGCAAATATGTTTTGACTAGTAAGTCTTCTTTGGGAAGACATTCACCTAGAGTTTTCAACATGTGCATTGAAGTGGCATGAAAGATGCTTCAGGGTGTATGAAGAGATGGTCATGGGCTTGACTTGCTAATTTCCATTCCTAATCTATCACTCATCAATTCCATTCCCCTTCTTAGTGATTCACTTAGAAATGAACACCATGTCCCAATTCTGCCTAGCCAAACACAAGGAAAAAGTCAGATTGGGTCATCTTCAAAAGGCTCTCTCTCTCCCAGAAAGATTGAGGAGGCAGAATGTCCTCCTTTTGAATGCGGTCATGTCTGGTTATAATGGCTGAACTGCTGCTGCCATTTGCAACCATGCTAGGAGCAAGTCCATGGGCGAAGTCACCATGCTGAGATGGATGGGCAGAGAGATGCAAAAGCCTGGGTTCTTGAGGATCCTAACCTATGTGGAGCTTACCATATATCATGAGTTTCCTTATTTTTAAAACCAATTAGCATCACTGGTTTTTCTAACACACAGCTGTAAATCACCATAACTGTTAAAAAGGAAGCCCTCAAAAAATGTTAGATATATTCTTCCTCACCCTCCTACTCCTCCCTAGCATCATCGTTATCCGTATTCTTATTTCCCCCTCAGCCTCACACAAAGTATATGGCCCACAGGGAAAGCCATTCCATTGAGTCTTCTCTCACAGGCCAAAATCCCTTTCTCTCAATCCTTCAGAGTGGGCAAGGGCTGCTCTGTCACATGTCTTGTTCTCCTAGCACTGTGCCCTGTTCTTCCAGGTCACTTATAACAATTGTACTTAAGTCTTACTTTGTTAGTTGCATGTCTGTCTCACTAGATTGTAAACTTACAAGGGCAGTAAACGTTCCTGTCTTATTCAATGTTGTCTATCCAGTGGATAGCACAGTCCTGAGAAGCACTAAGAACTAAGTATATACATTAAGTGAATGAAAGCAAATAAAATCAATAGAAGAGAAATAAAATCAAATAAAATCAATATTAACTATTCTTCCAAATTACTTATTTGGAAAACAGGTCTAGTAAATGTGCTACTTACACTTGGATTATGATTTGACAAAATTTTATTGACATCGCATATTACAGACTGTAAAACTGTCCCCTAAGCAGTATCTTTAAAAGTATGGAAGGGAATTGGGAATGATGACAGTTGAAGGAAGCAAGGAGAGACCTGTCAGATATACCCCAAATTTCATACTCGAGGGGTTAATGGCTTTTATTTGACAGTTGTGTTTTGTCTCACTTTAATTGGATATACGATTTTCTTTTGAGTTTGCAGTTGACAACTCTTCAAGGACAAATACTGAACCCTGTGGGGGGAGGAAAAAAAATAGCAAAATGCCAGATAGACTTAAAAACAATTTAGCACTCAGCAAGAAAAGGAGTGGGAACCCAGGCTGATACAGCCCAGGTAGACAATGTCACCACAATACTTCCAGGTAAAAAAGAAGTAAAACACCCCTCAACATCTCCTTTAGAGAATCAAGGTGAACAAAATCATTTTCCTCAAAGCACTGCCCAATATTTGACATAAACTTCAATTTGCAGCAACAAGCTTCAAGGCATCAATTAGAACAGAAATTTTCTTTCAGAAAAATAATCCAGGAAGGAGTCCGCTTAATGTTTTTCTCATAAAGCTCATTTTGTTTAATTGATCTGAGGCCCTGTCTGCTTAAAGATAGACTTGCCTATTACTTAAGGCATGTCAGTTTCTTTTTCCTGTGGTGTGATCCAAAGAAAACTTTACACAGATGTGTGTGTGTGTGTGTGTGTGTACACACAATTCATTATGGAATCAGAGTCCAGTTAGAGAAGATTGGTGTGCATTAGAAAGATTCTTAAATGCCTAACAATTTTGCATAGTGTTTTAAATCTCTTCTATTATCAATAACTGCGTTTAATTTCAGAGTGTTCACAGGTATTCTCTCTCTCTAAGCTTAACATGCAAATCTAATCCTATTAAAAAATAAAGAATTGCCATGTTTTTCTGTTTAACTCTTCAAGGACTCATCAGCTGCAGAGTCTGGTTCTCTCCCAGGCAGAAAGGCAAATACTTAAGGGATTAGTCACTTACCTCCACCACTGATGACAAGTTTTCAGCAATCCCTGCACTTTCCAGCAAACACACAATTTGGAAATTTTATTTTCTCCACCTTATCTTGTTTCAAGATTTTCCAATACCACACCAACCCCAGCTACTGTTATTAAAACAAGCAAATGAGGGACGCCTGTGTGGCTCAGTCAGTTAAGCGTCTGACTCCTGGTTTGGGCTCAGGTCATGATCTCAGGGTCATGAAATGGAGCCATTCTACTCTGCACTCAGTGGGGAGTCTACTTGTCTTTCTCCCTCTGCCCTTCACCCTGCTTGTTCTCTCTTCCTCTCTCAAATAAAGTATTTAAAACACACACATATACACACAAACCCACAAATGAGTAAAAATAAGCACTGATAAAAAGGTCGAAATTTAGAAAGGGTAGACAAGCTAGCTATTATAACTTTCAAAAAGTATTTTACATAATACTTTGTAGGGGCAGGAGGGAGAATTGATATTAATATCAATTAATGTTGATATTAATATTGATATTGCCATATCAATATCCTAGGAATTTCATAAGGCACAGGGAAATGGTATTTTGATAAGACCAGCCATCCAGGGCTGTATGATTTTTATCTCACTAGGACATCTGAAATGACCTTTCTCTGTTCTTGAAAAATGATTCATTTACAGAGGCATTTTTCACGTATCTCTTAGATACTCAAAGGCAATAGGGCCACAAAGATAAATATGCATATTGCACTTCATATAGTACAGACTTTGAAATCATTCCCTTGGTTTACCTGACAGCACAAACTTTTGCCCCTTATCACACATATGACTTTAACCAAGTTACTTAAATTTGTTTTGCCTTGGTTTCTTCATCTGTGAAATAGGGATGATCAGACTGCTTTCTTTTCAGGATTGTTATATATATATGTATATATAGTTATATAAATGAAATCTTACTCTTAAGGTGTTTGGAACTAACACACTAAACACACATTAATGGTTAGCTGTTGTTCCTACTATTATAGGATGCATAACTTGTCAGGGCATTTACTTATGTAATTTATTATACCACTATGTGAATTATACTATGTGGAAATATTTCCAGTGTTCCAAGGACACTACTTGCTCTTAGTTAATTCAATAAAAGTTTTAGAAAGAGGGTGACTTTTGAATAAAGGAATCATCTAATTCACCTCCAGATAACCATGAATGCAAGTGAAAGGGAGTGCTATTAATGATGCTGACACAATGGGTGTAAACCAGAAATCACCAAGGGAAACTGAAATGTATGATAATTCTACTTTTATCCAGGGGCGCCTGGGTGGCTCAGTCGTTAAGCGTCTGCCTTCGGCTCAGATCATGATCCCAGGGTCCTGGGATCCAACCCGGCATGGGGCTCCCTGCTCAGCGGGAAGCCTGCTTTTCCCTCTCCCACTCCCCCTGCCTGTGTTCCCTCTCTCTCTGTCTCTCTCTCTGTCAGATAAATAAATAAAATCTTTAAAAAAAAAATTCTACTTTTATCTGGCTTGGACTCTTAATTTGTCGAGATGCAAAAGGAAGAAGAGAGACAAGATCAAGGATAGCTGGATGTACAATCTGAGGGTCCTGAAATGGATGGAATTTTTAAGGAATAGCAAATAATTTAGTATGACTAGTATATGAAGGTACATACATGGAGAACTAAATGAATAAAGGCTGGGAGTGTATTTTGGCTTCAAAATGGCACTTTATCTTACATTATAGTCAATGAGGAATCACTGAATAGTTTTAATTATGGGTGTGGCATGATCAAATTTGCATTTGGAAGGTTAATTCTAGCTGCTTTGCATGGATGAGAACGTGGAAAACCTAAGCGGGGGAAGTTCACTATAGTAGGCTAGGCCAAAAATAACAAAGACCTCAATTAACCTGGGGGCTGTAAGAATGAAGAGAAGGTGGGATTCTGAGTCATTTCAAAAATTGACTTGATAAACTGCATTGAGCAATTTGATATGTAGAGATTAAGGAAAGGGAGCAAATGAAAATGATTCAAGTTCTAGCTTGGGTGAGTAGATGGACGGTGATTAACCAAGATGCAGAATCTAGAGTAAGAACAGGTTGGGAGAAGAATGTAATGAGGTAAACCTGAAACACAAGTTCTGTGTCTGAGATGTTGCTAGAGAAAGCATCCAAGAGCTGCCCAGTACAGAACCGTGTGTTCTAATAAGTAAATGCTTTGGTATTTGTAATAATGGGAGATTTATGGCATTGCCTTTATGTTCTGTCAAAACAAATTGGAACAAGAGACTGCGGGTGTGCTCTATACTACTTGCCCTCAAAAATCAAATTTTTGAATTATCTGGCAGTTGTTTTTATGATTTTTCTGGGAGAATAGAAAGGAAATTTTTTAAAAGATTTTATTTATTTATTTGACAGGGAGAGAGAGAGAGGAAGCAGGGGTAGCAGCCTCAGGCAGAGGGAGAGGGAGAAGCAGACTCCCTGAGGAGGAGGGAGCCTGATGCGGAACTCCATCCCAGGATGCTGGAATCATGACCTGAGCCGAAGGCAGACGCTTAACTGACTGAGCCACCCCAGCTACCCTAGAAAGGAAATTTTTAACAAAAAAAAAAATTATTTTTGGTGGTACAGTTTCCTTTTATTTAGAGAATAAAGGAATACAGTTTTAAAGGTTTTGATTTATATGTAAACTTATCATACTGGTTGTTTAACCAAAATTCTCTTAAACATGCAACCAGGTATAGACTCCTATTCTAGTAAATAACTTACTTTTCTTCCTTCAACAGAAAGCGGTAACTGAATATTTGTTAAATTGAACTCAGTGGATCTTAATGAATTGAAATAAATATTCAAACTGAAGAGAGAACAAACTGGGCAGAATAAAATGGGAGATTGTCAAAGAATCCTGTTTCTTTCCCTTTTCTCTAAGGCTGTGCTAGATAACTGTGGAAGACAGGCAGGGGTACAGTGATAGAACCGTTGTTGTCCTCTGTGAAGGCTGCTCATATCATGTTCTAAGGGCACTGGGGGTCACAGAAAAGGTACAGGGCAGAAAACACCAAGAAATCCCAACCAAGATGGAACTTGCCCTCTTGGCCTTGCAAAGTGGCTGGGCTGGGGAAATTGTTTTCTTTTAAACCAAGCTTCTTGGTTCCCAACTTTAGACAAAGTGTCACCAGATGTAATTGCTTTGGGATGTGATATTATTTATTCATTAAGGCAGATACTTGGCATTTTAAAACCATATCTTAAAATTGGACTGTATTTCTTTCAAATAGTTAATTCCCTTTCATTAGCTTTACTGATTTTAAGAAATATTCAAATATTTACCTAATTACCTTAAGCTAGATACTGAATTAAAAATCAGTAAGAAGTATAGCTTATTGGCAAAGAGAACAGGAATCATTTCTGGCTTTCTAAGGAATTCTGCCTCCGTGATTTTTTTTTTTTTTTTTTTTTGTAAAAACTGATGGGCCCTGTCCATATGAGATGTTTGCTTACTTCTCTTTTTGCTGAGCCACTTGTTTCTGGTTCTGCGAACTACAAATGCTAGCATGATCCCTTGAGAACAATTCTTCCTACAGTTGATAATATCAATAGGCAGGAGGCTCATGTCATCTTTTTTTTTATGATTCTTCCTGATAGACCATTTCTAGAGATAGAGACGCAAAATGATTGCCAAGGGCCTGAAAATACATATGTCTGTTTTTAAAAATTGGCTACGATATTTTGTTTCTACTCTTGCACTCCTACTTAGCATTAGCAACCGATGTTCTCCTCCTCTGCTCTTCAGAAGACTGTGTCCTTCCTTCCAAGACAAAGTCTGGGTATAAGAGTATGTGCATTTGACAAACAATGAATCTTATGGAACACTTCATCTAAAACTAATGATGTAATGTATGGGGATTAACATAAGAATAAAAAAATAAATAAATAAATTTAAATAAAAAAAAGAATCAGATTAAAAAAAAAAGTATGTGCATTTGTTACATTGAAGTCCTATTAAAATGATATGGGAAAGTCTAGGTTTGGCAGAACTGCAATTGGGAGGGTGTTACTTACCCAAGTCCAGACCAATGCTGGCCACTGACCCCAAATTACTTCCATTTTCTAATTTTGGCTGCTGATTAAGGATACCATTTTTTTTTAGGATATGTATGATACTGCAATTAATGGAGTGGCATTCAGTAGGTCTGATGACTAGAAAAACCTTGAGGCCTGGAAAGCATAGACAAGATCGAGAAAGAAACATGCAGAACTTTTCTCTGTTGGGAGATTCTAGTTATCCTGCAGCTGTAAAAACAAAGCAATCTTCATATTAAGAGATTTTTTTTTTCCTAAGTATAGTAAAATTACATGAGCATCCATTCATTCATTCCTTTCTTTTTCAATACTTATGAGGAAAAGGTATTTGGAAGCTTTTTCTTTTTTTTTCTTTTAACAGAGAACCTTGGATTTCTTTTGAAAATGTTGAGGCTTTATTGAAGCAAACAGTTTTAGCTTTAAGTTTTTTTCTTATGGGCCTTAATACGTACATTGAACCTGCACACATTAGCAAAAGTTATTCCTGCATCTTCAGTTTCTTTATATAGCATTGCCTAGTGTGTTAAAGTCATAAGCATTTGACTCTAGCAAATACAATTAGACCATGTCTGAAAACAGCACTTGGCAGTATATAAATAAGCAGAGATTTCATTGCCTCAGTATTCAGACAGCATTCCCTCAAAGCGAAATATTTTATGGGAACCTTTCATGTGCATTTTATTATGTGGAGGGGTAGTCTTATGTTGATGGTTACTCTCATATTATTAATTATCCCGATCATTTATCTTCTGTGTATGAATAATCCCCAATTATGTATGAAAAATCAGCCAATCAAGTGTACTCTATACAGGGATATCCACAATTACCACAGATATACTGACTCTACTGATGTGTTCTTCAGATCTATGTTGGAATACATATATCCTCTGCAAACCAATTGCATTTACTTCCTGATGTTGCTGTGATCAACTACCACAAATTTAATGGCTTAAAACATGAATTTCTTTTCATAAGGTCTGTATGTCCAAAAGGGTCTCACAGGGCTAAAATGTCCAAAATCTCACAGGGCAGATGTCCAAAAAGGGTCTCGCAGGGCTAAAATCAAGGTGTTGGCAGAGCTGCGTTCTCTTCTGGAAGATCTACAGAATACTTTTTCTTGAATTTTCCAGCCTCCAGTGACCACCCACATTCATTAGCTCCTGGGCCCCTTCTATTTACAGAGCCAACAATGGCCTGTTAAGTCTTTCTCACATTGCTTGACTCTTCTGCCTCCCTCTTCCATCTTTAAGGACTCATAATTGATTACATTGGATCTACCTGGGTAATCTCCCCATTTTATGGTCAGCTAATTAACAACCTTAATTGCATCTGCAACCTTAGTACTCCTTTGCCATGTGGCATAAATTATTCAGTGTCTGGATATCAGGACATGGACATCTTTGGGGATCATTATACTGCCCACCACACCATTTTAAGATGTTGTGTTCTTTTTACCACAGCTGCAGTAGAAATGTTTTAGGGTGCCCACCCTCAGCATTCTCCTTCTCAAATTCATCACCATTGGTCTCAACTAAATGGAGTTAGGGTAAGCATTTAACTGTAGAAGGAGCCCATTTACATTTGCACCAATAATTTATGACCTCTAACACCTAGTACCGAAGATAAGCTGGTGAGGTAAATCATCTATTTTGGAGATTTAAACTTAGAGATAAAAAGGGAAGATACCAGGTGTCCATGAATGCAGGAGCTCCAAGGTTGTGTAGACTTGAAAGTTAGATGGCAGTAGCAGTTTTTAGTATGTTTAATTAAGCTAAGGAAGCTGGTTGAGGAAGGCAGGTGGAGTGTGGAATAGATATACCAAAAGAAAAAAAAAAAAAAAAAAGGCCAAAGAAAATCTGAGGTGACCTGAAGAGTTAACATGAGGCTACTTTAGTTCCTTTTATTGTTTTTGCTTATGTTGACATTTTTGAGGAGTACTGGGTAAGTATTTTGTAAAAGTTTTCTCAATTGGTATTTGATGTTTTTCTCATGGTATTTGATGTTTTTCTCATGATTAGCTTGGGGTTGTGGGTTTTGGGGGAGGAAGATGACAGAGGTAAAGTGCTACTCTCATCATACCCTATCAAGGGTACATACTATCAATCTGACTTATCATCAATGACGCTGACCCTAATTACCCAGCTGAGGTAGTGCTGGTTTTCTGTAATGTAAAGATAAAGAGTGCGGAGTTATCTTCCACCTTCTTGAGGGTGGAGTATTCACATAAATTATTTGGAATTCTTTTTTTTTTTTCTTTATCCAACATTTGTCTATTGTCCTTTATTAGATCATTTATTTATACCACTATGGACCCGTGGATATTTTATACTTTGGGTTAGAATTCTATTTTTCTTTTAAAGTTGTCATTTTTTTTTTAATTAACTATACTTTTTAAGCTCTGTTTTCATTCTACACTCTGTAAAATGTTATGCCCATTGCTTTAATGGCCATTTATACTCAAAAGATTAAAAATATCTATCTCTTGACATCTCCAGGCTACTAAAAGCTTTCTCATGGATGTCATAATGGTGTCTACAGTAAGCCTTGGCTAGGCCTATTGTGTTCAGTCCCTACTAGGTTGCTCTGTAACAGAAGATACAGTGCTGGTATAAGCTCAAACTGGTCCTCAGTAAATAATTGCAATGAATATATACATGCATTGAGTCTGTTGATAATTGTTTAAGGTCAATGTTGATAAACTGGCACCAGAACAAAATTAGAAAGTGTGCACAGAACTAAGTAGTTAGGTTTGGGTCTATCACATGATTGGTGATTACAAGAAGCTTGTTAAACACTTAATACATTCTACGTCTTGGCAGGATGTCACCTAAAGCAGTAAAATACCATCACCATCCAGGAGAACACATAACTTGAGAGGAAATCATAAGACCCAAAGAGCTTGGCTCTCCCATGTCTGCTTTCTTAAAAACCTGTAATATGACTTGCTGGAAATACAGCTTTACAGCAATGAGGAAACAAACTTCTACAAGACTTCTGGTAGAGCACTCATTTTTGTCACACCTCAACCTCAACCTGTCCATGATGAAACATGTATTTCCTTCCTACTGAATCAGATGCTTTCCTACTCTTCCTTATCTCTGTGAGTGGCACCACGATGACAGACATGTATCCAAATAATTGTATCAATTTATAGAGGTGTTATCTTTGGCGCTGCATTATCCCTTTTCCTTTAATTGGGCACCGAGTCCTACATATTGCTTTCTATAGGTTTACTCAAGTCACCATTTTATATTCATTTTCATCACCAGTATCCTACTTCAAACTCGCATTTTCTGTCTGAAATGTACTTTGAAAATATTCTATCACATTATCCTCATCTACTCTTAATTTTTTTTTTTATATAGAATGTTACCTTAGTTTCAGGTATACTCTGTAGTGATCTGACAAGTTTATATATTATGCTATGCTCACCGCAAATGTAGCTACCATCTGTCACCATAAAACACTATTACAATACCATTGACTATATTCCATATGCTGTGTCTTTTATTCCTGTAACTTAATCATGACGTAACTGGAAGCCTGTATCTCCCACTCCCCTTCACTTATTTTGCCCATCTACCCCTCCCTTCTGGCAACCATTAGTTTGTTCTCAGTATATATAGATCTGATTCTGTTTTTACTTGTCATTTTTTTTCCCCACATATGAGTGAAATCATATGGTATTTTTCTTTTTCAGTGTGACATATTTCACTTAGCACAATACCCTCTAGGTCCATTCATGTTCTCACAAATGGCATGATTTCATCTTTTTTTATGGCTGTGTAACAAAGCATTGTGTGTATATACCACATCTTCTTTATCCACTCGTCTATTGATGGACACTTAGTTTGCTTCCGTCTTTTGTCTATTGTAAATAACGCTTCAATAAACACTGGGGTATGTATATATTTTCAAATTAGTGTTTTTGTTTTCTTTGGGTAAATACCCTGTAGTGGAATTATTGGATCATACGGCATTTCTGTTTTAAATTTTTTAAACTTTATTTATTTAGAGAGAAACCAAAAGAACGTGAAAGCAGGGGAGGGGCAGAGGGAGAGGGAGAGAATCTCCAGCAGACTCCAAGATGAGTGCAGAGCCTGAAGTGGGGCTCCATCTCACAGCCCTGAGATCGTGACCTGAACAGAAACCAAGAGTCGGATGCTCAGTTGAGCCACCCAGGCACCCCTCTAATTTTTTTAAGAATCTCCATACTGTTTTTCACAGGAGCTGTACCAATTTATATTCCCACCAACAGTACCCAAAAGTTCCTTTTACTCCACATTCTCACCAGCACTTGTTATTTCTTGTCTTTTTTTATTTTAGCCATTCTGTCAGGTGTAAGGTGATATCTTATTGTGGTTTTGATTTGCATTTTTTTATCATTAGCAATGTTGAGTATCTTTTCATGTGTCTGTTGGCCATTTGTATTCTTCTTTGGCAAAACTTCTATTCAGGTCCTATGCTCATTTCTTAATTGGAGTTTTTTGTGTGTGTGTGTCAAGTTGTAGAAGTTCTTTAAATATTTTAGATATATCATTTGCAAATATA
Organism: Neomonachus schauinslandi; assembly: GCF_002201575.2. NCBI lineage: Eukaryota > Metazoa > Chordata > Mammalia > Carnivora > Phocidae > Neomonachus > Neomonachus schauinslandi. The sequence goes on from NC_058410.1 coordinate 66,920,249, forward strand.
TTCTCCCATTCAGCAGGTTGGCTTTTTGTTTTGTCAATTGTTACCTTTGCTGTGCAGAAGCTTTTACTTTGATATTTTTGCTTTTGTTTCCCTTGCCTCAGGAGACCTATCTAGAAAAATGTTGCTATGGGCAATGTCAGAGAAATTACCGCCTGTGCTCTCTTCTAGGATTTTTATGGTTTCAGATCTTAACACTTAGGTCTTTAATATATTTTGAGGGTTTTTTTGTGTATGGTATAAGAAACTGGTCTAGTTTCGGGTGCCTGGGTGGCTCAGTCGTTAAGCGTCTGCCTTCGGCTCAGGTCATGATCCCAGGGTCCTGGGATCGAGTCCCACATCGGGCTCCCTGCTCCGCAGGAAGCCTGTTTCTCCCTCTTCCACTCCCCCTGCTTGTGTTCCTGCTCTCGCTGTCTCTCTCTCTGTCAAATAAATAAATAAAATCTTTAAAAAAAAAAAAAAAAGAAAAGAAAAGAAACCGGTCTAGTTTCATGCTTTTAACATGTAGCTGTCCACTTTTCCCAGCATCATTTATTGAGAAGATGGTCTTTTCCCAATTGTATATTCTTGCCTCCTTTGTCATAGACTAATTGATCCTAAGTGTGGATTTATTTCTGGGCTCTCTATTTTGTTCTGTTGATCTATGTGTCTGTTTTGGTGCCAGTAACATATTGTTTTGGTGATTATAGCTTCAGAGTACAAATCTGGAATTGTGATACCTCCAGATTTGTTCTTTCTCAAGATTGCTTTGGCTATTCAAGGTCTTTTGTGGTTCCATACAAATTTTAGTATTTCTTCCAGTTTTGTGAAAAGTGCTGTTATTTTGATAGGGATTGCACCCACATCCATTCTTGACCAACCCCAATCTAGCCTTTATACCTGGGTCAGAGATTCTGGTTAAAAGCCTACATATGAACACTTTATCTTCTGTTTTCAACCATAAATGGAATTCTGCTCTTGGGATTAAGATAAAAATACTTTAGCTTAGTTTATAAATCCTTTGTCTGTTGTTCCTATGTAGTTCTTCAACTCCTTTTAGTATCACCTTCTCTCACCCTGTCTGTTAGAACCATATCTGCTTGCTTCACCCTCTGGGATAGGCTGTGGCCTTCTGTCCATCATGCCTATGCTAGTTCCTTTGCATGAAGTCTGCTCTCTCCCCCTCCCTAGGAAATCCCTGTTACCATCCTTAAGATCTCTGTGTAGTTATCACTTGCTAGGAAGCCTTTCCTTATCTTTTGGATAACATAAACTCACTCTAATTTGCTGTGATCCTATAACATCTTAAACACAAGCCCCTTAGGTTTCTCCTTCATAGCATTGATCACAGAGGTAATGCTATGTCTATTTGGGTATTTGATTTGTGACATGAATTTTTCTTCCACTAGACTGTAAATTTTGAGTACAGGTTTGATATATTTTCACCCCTGTACCTCTACTACTTAAAATAATATCTGGCACATAAAAAGTTTTTTTTTTAATATTTCTTTAATAAATCTAGAAATTAGTAAATTTCTTAATATCCCAAATGAAGAAACAAAAGCTTAGAGGCATAAAGTGCAAGATAATCAATTTGTTAAGTTAGAGACTAGAACAGTTCTCCTGAATTTTACTCAATTATTCTCCCATCTTCTGTTCCTTTGTGATTAAAATTTAAAAACAAAGCAAGGCCAAACAAAATAAAATTCAAGTACAAGATATATAATGTATTTATAAGCCATTTCTAATGAATATGGCATAAGTTTTCTCAGAGCTACAGCATGATTGATTTATATATTTTATGTATTATTCCAATACATAGAATTAGCTTAACTATAGTCTTTCATTAATAACAGACTCATTTTTTATGAATGTCCTTTTTCAATTTGCCTACACTTTTTGTTTTTAATAATTTTGTTTTTAATATAAACACTCATGAAACCACCATTAAACACAAAAACTAAAATCTTGCAGATGCTTCCTACCTCTCTTACTCATTTGTCACCTCACTGACATTCAATGGCAATAATTCCTTCACTTTTCTAAAATTATGTGCAGTTATATGTGTTCACTTCATCCCAAAATGAAGAGATCCTATGGGTTCATATACTTTCTGACATTTGTTGTCAGACTTTTAATTTTTTAATAGGTATAAAATGATAACTCCATGTGGTCTTCATTTGCATTTTATTGACCCCAAAATGGGTTTGAATCATCAGATTTTTACTTTCCATTAATTCCTTCTATTCTGAGTTGAATTGGCCACAGTTCATTCTTCTCCTTAAGTTATTTTACTAAAAATCATGAAGAAGAATAATCTTACAAATCACTTTATTGTGATAAGCTGTTTTTACTTTAATGGACTATTATTAAAAGTATGTAATTTTAGAAAGTAGGAAATAGACATTGCTAGTGGTTATCATATTTTTACTCTATTTAATTTTTTTTTTTTAATTTTTGAGGATTGACAGGGGAATGGGTTTAACAATTGGGTCCACTAGCAAGCAGGTGGAATTCTCCTGGCATAATAAACGTGATACTTAGAAGAAAATACCTTACTCTAAAGTGATAGGAATGATTAATTTGTGTGTGTGTGTGTATCTGTGTCTGTTCTTATGTTTACATATAAGTGACAAAATCAATGTTAAGGCAACACCCATATGTCACTTGGTCCATGTTCTGATTAACTGACACTTAGTGGCAACATATCTATAAGCTTAGTCTAAATAGGAATTTGCAAAGATCATCTACATCTTCCTTTTGGAAAATCTTCTTTTATAAATTATTACTAAAAACTTACATCAAAATAGAAATAATCTCAAATACAATCTACAATTATTTTTAGCAGATAAATGTCATTGCCAATCACTTGTGGGAAATTGTTCTGGAGATCAAACTAATGTGCTCATACCATTAAGTAAAACTGATGCTCAGGAAGATTAGTCATGTTTATGCTGAGACCTAAAACATTAACCTATAGGTGAATATGTAGTCTGGTATCAGCATACTACCTCCTCTAAATTATTTAAATCTCTACTTTAGCTAAAGAAGGGGAAATCGTGTGTGTGTGTGTGCATGTGTGCATGCGTGTGCGCATAGAAAAAATACCTTGAGTTGACTCAAAAATCCGGGTAGCATTTACTACAAAAACCCTTTCCAGAAAGTTAGGAAATTTCAGAAGTGTCATTGGAAACCTCTAATTCCCCTGAGTGCAAATACTTTATAGGAGAGGACACTGGTCAGTGTGAATTCTGGTAATCATGTATGCTGGATCAAATGTCTGCATTCCCAGCCAGTTACTCAAGTCAACTCTGATCGACAGTCCCAGGGCTGTTTAATTTTTTACCATGCCAATCATCAAGGCTTCCCTCTTCCCTCTCATTTATTTACATTAATAATGGAACCTTTAGCTGCTACGCTCAAAGTGAAATATTCTTCTCAGAAACCATTTACGGAGCCAAACTTTTTTTAGTGTCAAGTAGAGCTCTCAAGTCATTGACTCATTGTTTTCGTTTTTCCAGATAATATCAAACATGTGTCCCAGATCGTGTATAGTGAACCTGCTCAGAAAACATTCTGACTGCATTTGGTGTACAAAGTTTGATACCAGCTGCCAGAAGCTACGCATTTTGATGTTAGCCAGATGTTAGGTATTTGTGCATAAAAACGACGGGGAAAAATATGCCTATTCATAGCCTAAGTTTTCTGCCAGCAATTAGTCTGAAGGAGATTTTGATATTTTATTTATAGTATAATAGAATCAAATTATTAAGTGGGAAGAGAAGTTTATCCCACAAAATAGGCTCTTTGGAAGAATTATTGTTAAGACTGACAAAAAAGCAATATAATTTCCAATTATCTGTGATTGATCTCGCCTCACATCTCCAAGTCCCCTCTTGCCATTCTTCATCTAAATCTATGTACGCTACTGTCAAATCTTGAGACGGTATGAAGTCATTTTATCATTTTCATTAGGATGTTATAGGAAATATAGATATATAAACAAAAGCAAAAAATTGTTATACTAGTAAATTGGGGTAAGTTTAGATGTTACATTTTAATCATTTAAACAAAAGTACATCTTTTTGCATAAAATATCTGAATATCTGTCTTCTGTTAATTCAGTTAGGTTATTCAGACAAGCCTCCTTTATGATGGAGTTCTCATTTGCATTTGAAACCTGAGGCAAAATTAATTTTCCTTTCAGATGGTATATAATAAAATCCTACTAGTATTGTCTTTCTTTAAATCCCTTTAGATAAGTGATCCTGGGAGCATTTCAAGCTTCTTAAAATACTTGATGGAATGAATGAAACCAAACTCTGAAGAACTAAAGATAGTCAGTTAGCACATATGTCAGTATTAAATAGCCTCAAGAAATTAAAGATCAAATGTTGAGTTTGACAGATATGAATTTCTGAGAAATATGGGGAAAACCTGGAAAGAGTCATAACTGCTTAGCATCTGAGTTAAAAAATTAAACTCCTAAAAAAAAAAAAAACTACATTAATCATTTTTTCTCTCTCCTTCTCTCTCTCCATATATATATCTTTTGCTACATATATACATATATATATATGCTACATACATACATATATATATGTAGCAAAAGATATGGAAAATGCTGTAGGCAAATTTTTATGCTTTTGACTAAAGAGAGACATATGCCAACTGGGTCAGAATTAAATGGCTAATGTATTAAAAAAATAAAAATTCTATGCGCCTACATAGAAATTTTGACAACTCTTAAATCAGGGAAGTGTAGAACATATACATAAGCAGAGTGTTTGAAATTTGAGTGCACTTTGATATGGGGAGTTAATTGTACATTCAATGATCAATAAAGTGAGCAACCTTAAGAATGCATTTGCATTCTAGATAAACAAGTAGCATTGTCCAGCAAAAGAAGAGGCCTGCTAGATGATCTAGTCTAGATAGTAGAAGCTAAATAAAAAATAATTGATTACTTAAAGCTCAGAGTTCATATATCAACCTAAGGGGAAAAAAATGTTCAGTGAATGTAATTTTTGAATAGCTATTCAGGTGGTTTTTCTGAGTTCAGATCAGGTAAGGGTTGTGAGTCTTATTGATTCTAGAGAAAGTGATTCTTTTCTAAAATATGCTACATGCCCATGCAACCATGCTATAGGATTATTGCTTTGACGCCCAGCAATTCACTCACAAAACTGCTGTCTTATGCTGGCCAGTCAGAGATACATGAAATAAGAATATATTTTATAGAGGCTTGCACCATATGATTGTGGGAGGGGGTTCTGAGATCTACCATGTTGGTAGCACTTAGTAGGACCTATGATTAGGTAAGGTATCTAATACAACCTATTCACATTCTCATCCAGAGTGCTGAGAAGAAATTTCTTTTGTAGAGACTACAACAAAATGGATCAATGGCTGTGGTAGCAACAGATGTGGTAGATATAAATCATGTGAAAGAAATGATTTATCACAAAAATCAGATACAGAATTGAGAATGGTAAGTCAGAGCAGGTAACATGAGAATTTGGTTATCCTTATACAGTCCCAGAAAGATCTCCTACACAAACTAAGCTATAAATACTAAAAACACCAAGCAGCTGTAAAATTCTTGCATTCCTAGGAAATAGCTTAGAGCCTGGCACACTGCACGTCCACTGGGACCATTTTTAAATGAATGAAATAAGAGATAAATTTTTTTTTAAAAAAATCAGTTTTTGTAAGAAAAACATTTTGTATGATTGCTCTCAGCACCATAAACAGAAAGAAAGTACAAAATATTTATACCTAACCAGGAGGAACTTTTCATCCTATTTATTTAATACCACTCTATAGTCTTAAAATATGTGAACTCTTCCCCTCTGACATCTCCACCGTTAATTCAAAACTGCTGGGTGAGGTTAGGTGCTTGGAAAATGTTTTTGATTAGCATGAAGATAAAAATATGCTTTTATGACTAAAACTATGTGGCAAATGAATATGTATCATCCATCAACGTATTTTAGTCATCGCACCATAGAAGTATCTGCAAATTGAATAAAACAGAGTTCTTTGTTGTGTGATTCTCTTGTTCAGTTCAATTAAATATAATTTCCACTTTGTGGCAGTAAGTAAACTGCAGGGTAGGATCAATGGTGAATCCTTAAAAGAATACATTCCAGGAGTATTCAGTGTCAGAGCACTTTGATGCTAAAATAGAATTTTGAGATGAATTTAAATGAAGAGGTATACATAATAATCATTACTGAGAATCTTAACTATAAAATGCTCTTACATAACAAAACAAGTGAGTATGCTGGAGACTTTCAATTGTTACCTTTCTGTGTTGCTTTGAAGCAAGATTTTTATCTTGGTAACACCGTAATTTGAAGTACACAGTTGGATGACTTAACCTAAATTTTATAATAAAATCTCTAAATTTTAGAAAGCTGAAATTAAAACAAGGATCTAGATTCATAAGTGATTATTTCCTTATAAGTGAGCTTACTTCAATTAATTGTAATTCTACTTACTACGTTCACTTTAGGAGGAACTCCGAAAATATTGGGCTTTACAGTTACAGGTAATCAAGGAAAAAACTACAGAAGTCAACAAAAATTGTTTCGGGACATTTCTAAGAATAGGATTAAAGGACATATTTTCTACTGGACCAAAGAACATGCACCTTCAGAAAGTAAATGAAAGGTGCAAATTTAAAATCTAAGTGAAATATCAGTGTAAAGTTTCTCTTTAAGTCACTTGGGAAGAGCCATCTGGCTTTTGATATAAGGAGGAGGAGTGTAAGTAATCCTCCCTATGTATGCTTTTGGAGAGGCTGGAGAAGCATATTAGCAGACAAGGGAGAATTGCTAATTAATTTATATAATGCTTTCTCTTCTATTTTCTTCTCTCAGGCCTCCAAAAGATTGGTAAAACAGTAGTACCATGATAGAACTGATAAAACCGGGTAATTTATTGGAGGTAAGGATCCGAGAGAAAGAAGGACTGAATGATAGCTGAGCTCTTCTGATTCGGGTGACAGGTGTATGTGTGAGGGAGGGAGGTATATGAAGGCACCACTTATAAAAATAAAATTTGAGGAAAAAAAGGTGTGAATTTGTAATTAGCTAGCTATTTGAGAATATGGCGCTGTAGGGCTTAAAATAGAAACAAAAGTTAAATAAATTTACAAGGGAATCATCCACAAAGCAAAGAGAAGTAAAGCTATGAATTTTGGATAAGTTTTCTTCCTTAGGAGGAAGAAAAAATAGGTCCTAAGTCATACGTCTGAGGACACCTACATTTAGGATGTTGAAAGGTAAAGAGAAAGCAGAGATTGTTAAGAAGACAAGGCAGTGGGTATTGAGGACAAACCAGAAGCAGCAATGAAGATTCGACTCAAAGGAAATATTCAAGAAATGGAATTAGGTGATCAATAAAAGACTTGAGGGGATGGATCAGGAGGAGAGAGGGACTGAAGAGGAAGAAAGGGAGCACCAGGTGTGGAGCAAAGTTCTGGGGAAACATGAAGGGAATAAGCCGGGATGTGAGACCAGCCCGCTGTCTACTCTGATGATGGGCTGTGGCAGATGCACATTAATAGACTGGGAGAGGGCGCCTGGGTGGCTCAGATGGTTAAGCGTCTGCCTTCGGCTCAGGTCATGATCCCAGGGTCCTGGGATCGAGTCCCGCATCGGGCTCCCGGCTCAACGGGGAGCCTGCTTCTCCCTCTGACCCTCTCCCCTCTTATGCTGTTTCTCTCTCGCTCGCTCTCTAAAAAATAAATAAAATCTTAAAAAAAAAATAGACTGGGAGAAAATATGGGAGAGAGGGACATTGAAGGCATTCAGTTTTCTTTTGATGAGGACTGAAAAAAGAAAAGATTTGGAAAGGTGATAGGAAATTATGAGCAAGAGTAAGTGAAGGATGATGATGAAGGGCATATGAATGTCCTGGGAATTTTCATGGGTTCATAAATATCTTGAACAACTTTGGGCAGGCTGAGAGCGGGTCAGTAAACAGACCAGTATGATAGGAGAATGGAGGCCCAAGAAAATCCATATCTCAGTAAAATAGTGATAAAATTGCTATGAGAGATGGAGGTAGAGGAAAGGAGGGCAGCAGAGGAGAAGGATCAGCTCCTGACAAGACCACGGTGGCAGATGAGTGCTGGAGTAGGTCCTGTATTCAAGGCCTGCCTTCTTTCTGTCTTCACTAAGCATTAGCTGTTGGACCCCAAGCCACACACTAAACAGGGTGATGAAGGCTCTCCTTCTCCCACCTGGTGAGGGGAAGTGTTGATTCCTCCAAAGTGTCATTTTAATTTCTTATTTTTTTTTCTTATGTGGATCTAATTAAATTAATAAATATGAGAAATGCGGTCAAAAATTTTTCCCCCAGTTGATAGGAAGAAAAAAAGTGAAATGATGCAATCACTATTTTTCTCAGGGTAGGGGTCTAACCCCCTGCTAAAGATAGTCACATACTTCTGAGCTGATAGAATTTTCTAATTTTTAGAAGTAATTTCATTCATACATCTAGACTTGAAGTTTCCTTAAAATGCCTGAGGGGAAAAACTATGATTTTTGTTGTTGTTTTTCCCCTGACAGACTATTTCATTTTTATTGGCTTCATGATTTGGGGAATATTTGATAACAAGGCAGAACTCAAAGGGGTGAACTTTATTACACTCATTTATTTTGCTCCAGGGTCAAAGAGAGTTGAAACATTTATCTCCATAGTGAATCTTCTACACACACTCCTACTATGGACACTGACCATTGGTCACATGTAAAAAGCTTCACACTTCTGAAGAAAAACATTTGGTTAGTAGCATGTCTACTAAACCATTGGACCACAACCTTTTTTAATTAGTGGAAACACTAGAAAGACACTGATGTAGTAGAAGGTAGCTAGAAATTTTAAAGCCTTCTGAAAATACTTATTAAAATAAATTTTATAAACATCAGCCTTAAGACTCGCTTATAACAAAAAGAGTTTTAGAAGAATTAAAATTTTTAAGTTTATAGATAAGGAAACAAAGACCAGGGAAAATAAATCACTTCCTGATTGCTGAAAAAAATTGTAACTGGAATCCAAATCTTCAGTTTCCCAGGATAAGGCTCTTTCTCTAATCTCCCCACTCAAGAGTGGTAATAATTACAAAGTATTAATAATAAAGAACATTGTCAAACTAATTGTGAACCTTCTTCATGAATGAAATCAAAATCCACAGTTATAATAATCTTTATGTAAATTGGAACTAGTATCCAGGATTATTTAACTTTTGTTTTTATTTTTGTTTTCACCAACTGCATCCTTCTTAGAGCATAACAAAAGTCCATCATTTGATTTTTATTCTCATCTTTGCATGGTATCTGAGTAGCTGACTTTCATTTTGTATTTTCTATAACTATTATATCAAAGCTAGTTAAATTCTTCCTTCAGAGATTTTTTAAAAACATATATGCCAAAACTTGAAAGCCTTTTCATTTGCTGTAATCTGTTTTTGCTTGTTTTTCTATACGAGGAACAGAATAAACCCTTAGTAAAGTGCTACAGTGTTCCAGACACTGTGCTCAGCCCTTTGCTTATGGTTATTATTTTTAACTCTTAAAGGATTCTCTGATTTCCTTTTATTCCATTTTCCAGTCAGGAAGACAAGAGTCAGATTATTAAACTTATTCCAAATAATATAAATAGTAAAGTGGCACAAAGGTTTTCACCAGGTGGTTTTTACTCCAAAGCCCATTCTTTTTTTTTTTTTTCTATAGAATAGCTCTTCCCACATGTTCCGTAATCTCCTTAAGTTGTTGTTAATTATGTAATATTTCCTAGCCCCAATTTCTTTCAGCCATAAGTATTTTCTTCAATTCACCAAATATGCTTCCTTTATCAACTTATGATCAAAGTGATATATTATTTGGCATTTATATTATTTCCTGAGGAGTATTTTGTTCTCTTTCCCAGTGGCATAAATATCCCTTCATTTCTCAAATTTTACTGCTCTTTATTTCTTGAAAGAACATCTTGCAGAGCACTATTATTTGACACTAAATTTTAACAATATAATCTCACCCTAGATAATATGGTAATTATGCCAGAAACCCAGAGAACTTCTCTTCATTATTGGATGACAAACCAATGAGTGAGCCAGGATTTTAGTGAGATGAACCAGTGGCTCCTCCATCAGTAAAATAAATTGACGTTTCTTTTATGGAAATTTTGTATTTCTGAAATATATAGCATGATACTTTAGGGCATTCTTGTTGAGGAACATCATCAAATATTTGTAAATATGGAGAGACCTATTTAACAGATGAATTAACCAAGGAAATTGTATGTTTGGGGTAAAAATAAATTACAAACTACTCAAATGCAAAGGCTTTTGATTCTTTTAATTGTTGTTTACTCAAAAATCTAATTAGAGATTAATAAAGATACACATGTAGACTTGAAGTGACAGTTTCAAGCCAACTACATGTTATTAAAGACATTACATACAAATAGTAGAAATCAAAGATGTGATATCTCCATGTACTGGTCTGACATCTTTTCCTAATGAAACAATAAAAGGAAGTTGTCAGTTTATTTTTTTTTTAAGATGTTAATTTAAGAGATACTATTGGATTGATTTAAGAGGTCTAGAACCATATTTTTTTTTTCTTAGCATTGAGCTCTTTCTCTCTGTCTCCGTCTATTACGGTCTCTCTCTTTCGATCTTTCTCAGATTTCATCCTTTTCCAATCCACCAGGGATTTGACACTCTGGCTTGAGATAAATAGAATCCTCACGCTGAAAGTACTATTTTATAAGCGACAAAATACGGAATAGCAGATCTGGGATAGATTGACAATCATAATAACAACTATTATCCTCTAAAGCTGTTTTCTGCTACTTAAAGGGGCAGTATCCATTATAGAAAGAATATTCTTTAAAGTATGGCTCCACTGGAAAAATGTTTTGTTATTGTGATTGTTGCAAATATAAGCATATTGCCTTTGGCTTTTTGAAATGAAAGCAGCTTCATTTCGCTTAAGAAGGTTATGGGAACACATTTAAATTGGTAACATTTGAATCCATGTGTAGTTAAATCTTTCAGGGAAAAAAGAAAAGTTATCCATCTCCATTTCCACTACATTAGTCTTAAGCCTAGATTTTCTACCCCCTACTCTTAGTACAAAGCCCTATTGTGTCTCTGTACCTCATCCATACACAGTATTCAGATTTACCAGAATAATCACTTTCAAAACTTCATCATGGTCGTATTTCCCTGTTCATGAACTTCCGTTCATATCCAATAGGTTAGCAGATAAAACATAAATCTATTAGCTTGACACTCAATGGATTAACATGCACTGCTTTGGCAAAAATAATTTCCTCATTTCTTTCATTTCAGACATGGAAGTCTGAACAACAACAACAAAAAAGTGAGAAAGTGAAAACTGAACATTTCCCCCTTAACTTTTGCGTTTAACATCTAGGCTGATAATTCCCAAGTTCACATTTACAGGCCAGACCTCTCCACTTAATTCTGGACCTACATATTTAACTGCCTAATTGGCAACTGCACTTGGGTATATATAATAGGAATCTCAGAATGAACTTGTCTAAAATTGAACTCCTGGGGGTAGACGAACCATGAGAGACGATGGACTCTGAAAAACAAACAGGGTTCTAGAGGGGAGGGGGGTGGGAGGATGGGTTAGCCTGGTGGTGGGTACTGAGGAGGGCACGTTCTGCATGGAGCACTGGGTGTTATGCACAAACAATGAATCATGGAACACTTCATCTAAAACTAATGATGTAATGTATGGGGATTAACATAAGAATAAAAAAAATTAAATTAAAATTGAAATCCTGATCTCTCCCCACACCAGCCCTATCCCTCGTGTTCTTCATCTCAGTCACTGACCACTCCATGCTGCCTGTTCAGGCAAATGATGTCACCTTTGCCTTTTTCCCTTCCTCACATCAGTTCCAACAATAAATCCTATTGGCTCTACTTCAAAACATATCCAGAAGTCAACTGCTGTTCACCATCTCCAATCGGCAACCCACATTGGTCAAAGTCACATCATCTCTCCCCTGGATGAACACATTAACTTTTGTGCTGGTCTTTGTCCTTTTCCCTGAAACCTACTCTCAATTCTACAGCCAGTCTTTGCTATTCTGTTCAAGACCGTATGTGGTCTACACCTCCTGTTCTCTGACCTCATCTTTTATAATTTCCTTCTTCTCCTCACTGCTCCAGTCTCATGGATTTTCTTTCTGTTCCTCTAATACACAAGGCACCCTTCTGCCTCAGGGCCTCAAATGATCTGCTTTCATTATTCTGTTGTCCTATTCCCTAAATTGTTTTAATGATTTTTTTTTAAATTTTGCTATTTTAAAACTTCTAAATAGTTGAATCAGTATTAAATATTTTTTCATTATTTTCTGTTTGTGCATTGCTCTGGGTAGTAAAAGCTATTCATTTTTCCCCCAAGCATTCCTTTAGATAAATCTCATAAATTGTTTTATATTCATTATCATTTTTTAGATTTTCTATGATGTTTTATATTAACTTCACAAACCAGGATTTATCTAAAAATATAGTATTAAAATTTATGGTTAGTATAAAATTGTTTTCTGGTTATACTATTTTCATTTTTATTGACCTATGGTCACAGTATAGTTTCTGTATTTCTTTTTTCTCGATATTGAAGCTTTATCTTTGGTCAAATATATGTTCAAATTTAATATGCTCTGAAAAGAAATTGTAACATCAAATTTTAGAGTACAAGTTTTATATAATGTATGTATCAATTTTTTATTTATACAAGATACATATATACATATAAATATATAAATACATCAATCTATACATATTTATGTACATATATAAATCAATTAGTACTGTGTTATTGTCATTTTCTCTTTGATTTTCTAAAAGAAAGAATTAAAATCAATTGTGGGACTCTTTTTCTCCTTTCATAGTCTGAAGATTTATTATACTATTTTGGTCAATTTTATCTATTTTTATTTTCTCTGATACAGCTTCAGAATTCCATACATTCATTTACTTGAGTATTTTTGCTTATTTTTTCCATTTTAAAGTATGCTTTTTATATAGATTTTAGGTATATTTTTATATAGAATTTTTCCTTATAGACTAATAAGAAATTATTTCTCTGGATGATTTTAGTTCATTTAAACTTGTTTGCTTTTCCAAGTATGTTTTCATATTTTTTAATGTAGTGTTACATTTATTTTTTAAATTTTATTGTTTTTTCTTTTTCAAGCTGTATGTTTGCTTTAGTCTTTTTAATATGTAGATTTTCCTGATATTTAGGAAGATTTGCTTTTTATTATAGTGGTCATCTTTATGATAATAATTTGAAACCACAGTCTTTTATTGCATATCATGAAAAAAATATATTTTCTCTACTACTTTCTCTCCCCATCTCTTATCTACATCTGATTTTACTCAGTAGTACTATTTTTTTTTTAAAGATTTTATTTATTTTTTAGAGAGTGAGCGAGAGAGAAACAGCATGAGAGGGGCGAGGGTCAGAGGGAGAAGCAGGCTCCCCGCTGAGCCGGGAGCCCAATGTGGGACTCGATCCCAGGACCCTGGGATCATGACCTGAGCCCAAGGCAGACGCCTAACCATCTGAGCCACCCAGGCGCCCCAGTAGTACTATTTTTATTACTTAGCTTTGCATCCCCAATGATACTTTCAATGATATCACTTAATTTTTATCTGTATTGGATGAGGTATTGAACTTACTCTACTTCCCATCTTTTTTCTCTTACATTTTCTTTTAATCGTTTTTTCATTGTGAGGCCTATCACTTTTACATTTTTTCCTCACCTTGTATCTTAAACAGATCTTAGATTTATTCCACAGTTTCATATGTTTAATGCTCGTAACCTCCTCTTTTACATAATCTCTTGAGATTTTCCACAGTTAACTAAATTTCTTCTTATAGTTTACTTAAGAAGTACTCTTGGGAAAAATATATTTTCAAGCTTTTTGTATGTTCAAGCTTCATAGTTGAAGAGTGCATTTTCCCTACATAAAATCCATAGCCCCACTTTCTTCTCTTGAGTGCCTTGTAACTTTGCTCCTGTAATTTCTGGTATACAAGTTTTAAATAATTTTGAGGCTAGCCTAATTCTCTTTTTCTTCATAAAAGACTTGATCTTTTGGCCTTGCTTCCCAAAAAATTCTTCTCTTATCTTTGACATTTAGGACACATGTTGATATTGACAGTTCTGTGTCATTTTTCCTTATTCCACATAGTATCCTTTTGATATGTAAATTTAAGATAGTTTTGATTTCAGAGAAATTTTCTTGATTTATAATTTCAAATATTCTATCTCCATTTCTTTTTGGAGGGATGGGTGGAATGAAGACCTAAGCAACCAGGCTTCTCCTTGATAAATCCTCTAAACCTTATTTCCTACTTAAGAGCTTAACACTTTATTTCAAATTAATTTTGATTAATTTTGTCATTTATATCCACCATTACATTTACCAAGTTTTCCACAGTGTCAATTACTTCTTCTGCTTTTTCCATTTTATCTGTTTTTCCTCTATGCTTTGAGGATTCCTACCAGCCCTTATGTCATTACCTTCTGCTGTCTTTTCTGAGTTCTCACTTTGTTTTGTGGTTGTACTAATCAAAATCCCGGTAAGAAACAGATGATCTACTCAAATGAGACAACACTAATAAGGCAAGTTTAATAAAAGGATTATTACAGCAAGTGCATAAACATGGTGAAGCACCTAAAGCTGGCAACAGTGGAAAATACATGATCTTTTGGAGGCTGCAAGGGAAGAAACAATTACTGGAAGCCAAAGGAAATGGCAGTTGCTGTAAGATGGTTACTTATTAGGAGCTGTAAAATTTAGTGGAGGAACAGGGCTCACCAGTGTCCTGGCTGGAAGAAAGCTGGGGAACAAATGTCCTGACCTTAATCTTTTACCCCTAGATCTGCTGTCAGTACTCCCACCAACCAAACTGACCAAAGTTAATCTGGAGGAGGAAACAAGAATGGCTGAGGGGGTTCACAATGATCCAGCCTCCATAAATTCCTAGCAAATCAGAGAAGAAGGAAGCATGTATTAGGAACAAATAGTAAATATTTAACATAGGGCCATTCTTAAATTCTTGGTAAAATTTTTCTGCTCTATTTCTCATTTTTCTTCTCCTAGTATCTTGTTGTTCTACATTAATTCCTTTTTATTATCACATTGAATGAGTTCGAGTAGAGGATGGAGATGCGGCCATGTTTCAACCTGAACCATAGGAAATTGCTATCTTTATAGGTTTAAATTGATGGACACAGTTAATATGATTCAACATACAGAGGCTAATTAGTTTTCACAATCTTTTCCTTCACCTTTTCCTTCAGGTGTACATGATAGACTTACACTTGCAAGTGTGCCTTGGCATTGTACTTCTTGTTGGAACTCTGTTTTCTTTTTAAACCAAATTGGGTCCATTGGCTTCTGCTGCAGCACTCTCTGCAGTGCTCCAACCTGCAACTGCAAACAAAGGTGCATTTTTGCATCTGGGAGTGTTCCCTTCACTTTTAGGAAGCATTTTTTTTTTTTTTTTAATTTCCCTAGTGCTTTTCACCGCTGAATCTCAGAAAGCATCAACAAAAGTATGTACCCACTGCTGAAACCTCTATCCCAATTTCTTTTATTTACTTTTTCCCATTCTAATGCTGGTAAATTTCAACTGTTTAGCTTTGCGCAGTGGCAGTATCGTAGCCAATGAGGTTTATCCGAGGCGCGATTATTGCTAATTGAAAACTTTTCAACTGTTTTTAAAGTTTTTAGACTTGTTAGTCTGGGGATGACACTTAGCTTTTATTCTTCCCAAACTGGAAAATTATTTTTATGCTGCCACATCCATACCACAAATGAATATTTATTATGCACATGTTAAGTGCAATGCCTAAGTATTTGATACAACCAAAGATCCTTTATTAGCGAATCTTATATTCTGTACAGATAGGATTGATCAATAAGTAAAGGATTTATTATAGATAGATGGTCTGAATAACAAACTATTCTATCCATCATTTTGCTAGGCTACAAAAATACTATGTAACAAACTACACCTAAACATAAAGTATTAAATGAATAATACTTTATTGTCGTAGAGCTACACTTGGGCTGCAGATTGGCTCACCTGGCTGCACTGATCACGTTGGGTAGGCTTGCTCCTCTAACTAGGAATTGGTATGGGGTTGGAGAAGGGTGTCAGCAAATCTAGGCTGGGCTGATTGGGTCATTGGCTGTACTTAAGGCCATCCTCTTCCTAAAATTAGCAAATTAACCCAGGCTTTCCCTTACCACCCCCCTCTCCCGACCTTGTTTGTTTGTTTTCTGGCAATGGTAGAGACACAAGCATGCAAATAGAAGTATAAAAGGTGTTAGAGGTCTTAACTCAGAACTGGCAGATGATCATTTTTGTCCACTCTATAAAGACTTCATGCAGAGAATAAGTTGAATTTACTCTAGACACATTTCAAGAGAATTAGTGTATGAAATTTCTTTTAATTCATTTTCCATGAAGAATAAAGTGCACCTAACATTTAAACAGTTCTTTTAGCGTTGCACTTCACTTCTAAACTCTGTGGTTTGTTCCATCTACTGAACTTGCTAGTACCTCAAATGGCTTTGTTAAAACCTCATGAAATCTGTCTTTGCTCTATAATGTTCTCAACTGGGACACTGTAAAAAAACAAACAAGCAAAAAATCCACAACAACCCCTGAACTGTCATAAAGAGACAAAAGATTTCACTAAGGACTCTTCTTAGCCAATCCCACAGAACACTTAGTTCTGGTCAGTAAAGATAAAGGCAACTGCCATTCCCCACCATAAAGGTTAAGAAAGATGGTGTATGTACATATGTATACATATATGAAATATGTATAAAATTTCCATTATGAAAGCATTAGATGTTACAGTAAAAGACTAAAAAGTTTTAAAGTGTCAGTCCATTAAAACGTAGAGAAGATTTATCTTAGGTGTGCAAACAGTACATATAAAAGAAACTAAAGGTCCTATCACACATTTAATCTGGAGACTTTCTGGGAATTCCACTGGGAGTGTGAAATAACATAGAATCAAAGACCATGTTATTATGGAAGTTTGTCATTGTGCTGCTTTCAAATTTAAACATTTTATCTTATGTCCAATAACCTATGATTGCTTTTCTATTTGACTTTATTGTTAATTACCTACATGCTGCTTCACAACATGCATAGCTTCAGGATCTTCCTTCTTTCAGACACCTTTCCTTTCATACTTGCTTTAATTCACCTGCACCTATTATAGGAAGTGAGCTGTGACACCCCTGTGATCTACATGGAATTGTAAAGCTATTGCATTAGGAATTCTCTGGAAATCAAAACAGCCTCAAGGGACAGCCTCATATAGTTGCCTATTTGTATTTCAACAATGAAGTTTGGAGAAGTAGGTTTTCTTTTTTCCAAGTATTTTTAAAGTAACATATATGCATTATTACTTATATTCATTTGTATAAACATATCATTAATGATTCCATGAAAAGTTCTGTTTCCAATATAGGTAAGCTTCTCTGCCAACTCTGCAGCGCACGCATACACACACACACACACATGTCTCCAATAAATAGTAATAGCTTACTTTTCCACCTGAAATAGGTAAGTTCTTAAAATGATAAAACCAAGAGTTCTGGAGAAAAGTCAACAAGTACTCTCTGGATACTTCCATTAGATGATACCCCCCCCCCCCATTAGATGATTATTCTTAACTCTCATGTGCTGCTTCACCTGAGGCACAATTCTTCCTCTGTGAAATAAATGGGTCTAATTATTTTCCAGTTTTAAAATTCCCAAGATAAAGCATTTTGAAACACACACACCCACCCACACACACGCACGCAAATGTAGTCAGATACTTCATTTCTACTGTGCAAGCATTGCTTTACTCTTATTCCACACCCAGAGAAGTCTTCAGTGATCTTCCCATTTTAAACGGTCCACTTAGCTCTTAAATCCAGTGATTGCAGTAAGTCTTTCTACTTACCTTAACAATCAGATCTTTATTTCCAACATCTCAATTTTTTTTTCTTTTTAAGAAACATCTCTTGAGTAATATTTCTATAATTTTTAAGTACCCCATGTTTTTGGATTAAAACATTACATTAAAATGAAGAAAAAGGAAAATTGTTTCTGATGACAATGAAGCTTAAAATACTAAAGAAACATTTAATAAACCAATATGGAGTAGTTTTGAATCTACTGCAACGTATTAAGTAATAATCTTGAATTGTGCAATGTTTATTGTAGGTGTCAACTTCACAGTAGAATAGCTTAGGCAACGTCTGTACCACAATTAACCTGAATGTAAGCTATGCAATTAGAAGGCTGTTTGCAGTATTACATTAGCATGGTTACAACCATTCTGGGGGTTTTCCTTAAGTTCTAATTACTGATTCATGTGGTATCAATAATAACTAAATTTAATGCCCCTGTAGGAAATGACACCTAGAATGTGGCTACATATGTTATTTTAAATGAATTAAACATTTCCTTTACTTTTTAGAGCAATTAACTATAATTATGTAATTTACTTTCATGTATAATGCAGTGGCTTTGTTTTTCCTCTTTTGGCTTATAGGGAATTTTTGTTTGGAGCTTATTTGTGAAAATGTTACAAATACACTAAAATTTTAATAGTAACTCTTTTATATCAAAGTTTTAAAAAACACTAAATACAAATAATGAAGAAAAAAAAAAAAAACAACTAGGGAACGCCAAAGCATAAATTGGTTTTTATAAAATGAAGGAGATCCATTACTGTGATTTTTTTTTTTTTTCATTTTTCTTGGGCTGATCCTGTTCTTATTTACACCTGATGGGAAATTCTGGAGAGCAGTTAATTTCCTTTTTCACAAGAGAAGACCTATCATTTTTTTTCTTTTACCAATGACCCTGATCTTTATGCCCAATGAAGACAGATAAACATTTAGGTGACTGGCTTGAATTCAGTAGCTCACGTGTATAACTACTCCTCTCACGAACTGCTGAAAACAAAGATTTTTAAAATATTAAAGCTATAAGCCCAACAAGACAATATGATGAATTGAGAATTTGTAATTTATACCTATACTGTCCAAGGACAGAAAAACCGTAAGGAGTGAAAAAGGAAAAAAAAGGGATGGGGGATTTTTTTTTTTTTTTTTTTTTTTGGTCAGAAGGTAATGGTGACAGTAGAAAGCATCAAGAATATATACTTAAATAAATTAATCACAACCAGAACTACAAAATTATCTTTAAAGCAAGAAAAAACTGTATTTATGTGTTCAGAGAAGCTTCTGATTTTGACTACCTAGAGACTAGAACCTCTCTGTTTACAATTATTACTGATAAGGGGTTCGGAAATGGACATGAAAGCCATTACTCCTCCCTCATTTTGACCCTTAACATAGCTTTCTCTGAATCTGTTTACATTCACAGTTTGAATGGCAAGATTACAGCATAAAAGCAATGTAATAGAAGTGTCCTCAAAGCATACCAGCAAATCCAAAGGCTTACTATAACTTCAAGGATCAACTGCAACTAGTTTTGTCTTGTCTCAATAAGTACTGTCAGCTATGAAAACCTGACAGTTAACAATTGTACATTTTAAGATGACACCACACAGAAGTTTAGTTAAGTTTAAATATGAATATGTTTACTTATGTTAAGATATAAAAGGCAACAAACAAACCACAACACAAAGTAAACACCTGAGTGAGTAAAGGGGTTGGCCTTGGGCTCAGTTTAAATGGATCTGAATGTAAATTCTGGGACATTCACATTCAAACTTCCAAAGGGAAATCAGAACACAGATTTCTATTGTCATTACGTCATCTGTTATGTACACTTGGAAACCAGAACACAGATTTTTTTTTTTACAGATTTTATTTATTTATTTGAGACAGAGAGAATGAGAGACAGAGAGCACAAGAGGGAGGAGGGTTAGAGGGAGAAGCAGACTCCCTGCCGAGCAGGGAGCCCGATGCGGGACTCGATCCCGGGACTCCAGGATCATGACCTGAGCCGAAAGCAGTCGCTTAACCAACTGAGCCACCCAGGCGCCTCAGAACACAGATTTTTATGCCATCAGGATATGTTATATAAATTTGGGATCTGAAAAGCTACTTCTCCAAGTGCCTCAACTCAGAAATTACTTTAAATTTGATAATGCTATAGGACAGAGGGATTTGCCTCTAGAGCTAATTATAGGAAGCTGTGAGTTTGGACACTTTTCTGAATGCAGAATGAGGGTTCAAAAATAGGTGTTCAATCAATAAATCAGCTATAATATTAAAACTATGCATGCCCATTGATACCTCAGCTATAGAAGCCCATAGATGTACATAAATGTCTGTGTATACAAGGGGTCTGCTAACCATGGGATGCTGCCTGTTTTTGTAAATAAAGTTTTATTGGAACATAGCCATGCTTGTTCATTTATACACTGTCTATGGCTGCTTTTGTGCTCTAATGGCAGAGTTGAGTAGTTGTAATACTGTGTAGCCCACAAAGCTGAAAATACTATCTGCCCCTTTACAGAGGTTTGCTAATCTGTGGTCTATGTTTTGTTTAAGCTTTTTATTTTTAAAATTTTTTTAAATTTTAAATTTCTAAGATTTTATTTGACAGAGAGAGAGAGAGAGAGCGCATGAGTGTGTGTGCACAGGCAGAGGGAGAAGCAGGCTCCCCACTGAGCAGGGAGCCTGATGTGGGGCTCCATCCCAAGACCCTGGGATCATGACCTGAGCCAAAGGCAGACCCTTAACCAACTAAGCCACCCAGGTGCCCCTCGTTTAAGCTTTTTAAAGACTATAAAAATTTTGATTTGCTAGATTTTTTTTCATGAACTGTAATAGATTCTTAGCAGTGGTGAGTCTCTCAATCCAATATCTTAAGCAAGGAAGTGGATTTCACAACCATGCTATTATTTCCATACCCTTTTCGAAAGTGTAGTGAAATCAGTCATGGGGAAGAGCATTCTTTAGAGTCTTTTGTAACTTACAACTGGTCCTAATTTTTAGAGAAATAATTTAACGATATGACAGTTTGTATGTGTTAATTATTCTTTTTGGTTATTAGTAACTTTTCATGACTTCTCTTGTAAGAATTTGGGTAATTTCAAGGAGCAAGTGGGACCCTGGTAAACTTGATCACATTACAAATAATGTTAGATCAGGGCTAGCTTAGGTAAAACATAAATGCTTTAGAAGGATATAACATATCTTATAAAATCAAGGGAAGTCCTAAATGACCAGATCATGTGAATAATATACAGACCTTTCCAGGGAACTTAGCAGTGGGATTTTTGTGAACCATTTCATTACGACATTGCTATGGAATACTCCCAATTGCATTCTCTCCCTGAGTTTCTACTTGAAATTCAAATCCCTAAGAAACTGATCCATCTGCCTACATGAGGTCTTATGTCCAACTAGATAGACAAAAGTTTGTTCATAATTGATAGCCACACAAAAGTCACAGGGAAGAGGCATTTTATAAAATAAATGGTATGAAGAACTAAACAAAAAACTTTCATGAAGGCTTCTAAGCAAAGGGAAGAATATGCTTCAAGCTCTAAGTTGTGTGAAAACACAGCTACTATGAAAACAGTGAGGAACTCAAAGGCTAGAACTATAGATATTTGGAAATTGAGTGGTAGGGCTGACAAAACAGAAAATAGAACTTTTATTTAGAGGTAAGTTCAGGTCTTTGCAGGACATATAGTCTCATTACAAAGTGTGAAAGTAGCCACAGACAATATGTAAAGCACAAAGGGTATGGCTATGTTTCAAATCCATTGACTCTGATAAATAGTATTATCAGTTATTTTTCTCTAATTTGGGTTCTTGGATTCATCATTACAATCACTTTTGCACAAATACTCAACATCTTGCCCCAAAATAACAGATTATCAAACAAGATTTTGTTAAATAGCCGTGTATGTATTCCTATTGCAACACCACAGCCTGTTATTTTATGCTAAATGGCGTGGAATGGATGAGTGATATTGTTCAGATGTAAAAGAGGGCATTGAGTAATGGTGGGCAGCTTCCTGGAGGCAGTGTGACTTGATCTAAAATATTATAATGTATAGAAACTGGATGGTTGGGAAGGCATTTGTAGGAGGGAGAATCTGGTAAGAATAAATGGGATAACTAAAGTATCAGTTTAGATCTAAGGGATGTAAGTACAAGGGGTTAAGATTAGGAAAGAAAAAAATCCAAGAATAATTTGAAAGTATAGGGTTCATCTTTGCATATACCAGTTTCAAAGGTTACAAAAAATTATAGCAGAGACCACTGGGCAGGACACACATTGAACAGCAATTTATTTTTTAGTTAAATAATAGCACTTTTCAAGTAGTGACAGCAGTACTTTTTTTCAACAAAAATGTCTCTAAATTTTGTATACTTGATCATATTTAGTCTTAGGCATATATATGAAAATTATAAAATTAATTAAGTTAAATGTTTAGTATTTGATTAAGTCTCTTTTATATAATGTCATACCCAATCATTTTTATGGCTCCAATATATTTAGCATGACCGGGTAAACGAGATTAAAAGCACAAAAGCTACTTCCTGAGCTCAATCAGCATTTTCCCCATGATCTGCATGTATTACAGACTTTCATTTGCAACTTGGTATAAATTGAAATGTAAGTGTATATATTAAAGACAATTAATCATGCTATGTTAGTAGTTTCCTATATCTTGATCTATGACCACTATCTTAAACATTCATAACTTCTGTATGATATTTCAGAAGCTGAAAAAGTAATTTCAAACACTGGGACAAAATTCAAGATTTTCACAGCTGCATATCAGAAAAAAATTAATAGTGGATAAACAATGGTTGCACTTAAGAAATATAACAATGACAGTGCTCTATATTTTACTTCTAATACTCAAAACCAGGCAGCACATTTATAGAACACAATAAGCCTTTAACTTAAAAAAAACGAAAAACAAAATCACAAAACTTTTTAGAATTTCATCAGAATGTTTACTCCAAACATGTTTTATATCATATGGGGGTAGAAAGGAAGATGAGTCCACTCTGAACCAACTGGCATAGATTAAGTTCTAAAAATCTGTAATTTCATTATTCTAGATAATATCTGAGGACTAGCTCTTGACTGGGACCTGAGAAGAGAGCAGGTAGAGAGATAAAGTACACTTAAGATGACATTGATTCTTTGTCTAGCCAGGTAGTATATTAATGGCCATCATAGAGATCTCTGTCTAGATATACACAAGTTTTATAATCTATTAATTCATTCTGAATAAAGATATGTTGACCTGTCTAGTCAAAACTGTCAGAATATGCAATCTGCTATGTTCATGTAATGTACATTTATAGTATCAGATTCACTGAACCTGTTAAGACGCAAGGGAGAAGGTTTGGATCAAGGGTCACAGCTCACTTACAAACATATGGGTACAAGTCACACATACACACCCTTTTTGAGTATTATCAATAAACAATCAAGATTATAGGGAAATTAGAAATATAAAAACAGGCCTTTAAAATAGGATCCTTAAAAAATACAGAATAAATTAAATAGAAGTATGCAAAAGCTTTCCTGACATGACAAAGGAACCAAGGCTTTCTTTCTTGGTTTCTTCTTAATCCAAACCTTTTAATCCCAAGGTTTTTCTAACATAATTAAGGTAATAAAACCCACAATTCTAACATACTTGAAAAATTACCAGAAAATTTTACATTCATAAAATGTCCAAATAAAAATGCATATAAATTAAACTTTGATTTATGTTAGACTTTCCTTCTTCAACATTGAATGCTGAAAGAAAACACTGGTTTGAGGAAGACTTTTGTGTTCATAAGCTCAGAATTCTATATCGTTTATATGTGAAGGTCAATGGGAATTCATTGTTAAATATAGGAATAAGAATATATATGCATATTCCTATATGTATATATTAATATATTTCCAATAGTATTAGATGTAAATATAGAGCTATGAATATAGACATATAGATATGTTTACATGCACAGATAATCAAGGTATAAGAAAGATGAAATAAGAACTCAACACTGAAAAGTCCAATTAAAGAATATATGGGAGATAAGCAGCAAAAATACATAAATATAGATATTTTGGAATAGGAAAGATCTGACTGAAAAAAATTGAGGAAAGCAAAATCAAAATGTTCTTGAAAAATATATTTAAATATTATATTTAATATTGTATTAAAAATAACTACTCTCTGCTACTATAAGCCCACATTAAATTAACATAGTTCAAAATGAGAGAGAGCGTGAAAACAGACCAAATCCCTCATCTTAAATAACAGGAAGCAAAATACTATCATTTTTTGTCTTTATTCACTAAAGGAAAAGCTAAGACAATTAATTGACATAAGACCACACACATCAGACATGCCATCTGATGATTTAAATTTGCTACTATGAGCAGCAGTACAGTATAATGCTAAGAACACGGACTCTGGAGGCAGACCACCTGAGACTGCAAACCCTGTGTAAGACTTGCTGGTGTTTAACAGTGCTTCAGAACTCTGGGCTTTAGTTTCCTCATCTATAAAAGGGGGATTATAATATACCCCCCTGATGATTCAGTTAGTTTAAATAAGAAAAACTTAGAACAGTACGAGCACAAAGAAACCTTAAGTGAGTGTTGTTGTTATTGAAAAAAGAAGCAAGTTTATCCTATTGTATGTTACAAGAAACAAATTTAAACAAGATGCTAAAAGTCAAAAGTTAGGGAAAATACATGTAAGTCAAAATAAGCAAAACTACATAACTATTAATACCTAAAGAAATATACACATGGGAAATAAAGGTGAGAAAGACCGTAACATAATAAGAATCTGGACTGTATATTTAAACATATAGTAATGTTTATTTTTAAAACAGTTGGAAATTCAAGGAGAAATGGACAAATACATAAATGTAAAGAGAGATTTAAACACAGAACTGGTCTTTGAGCATAAGAGATGGATAAAAAGAAAGATACAAAAGATTTGAATAATTTAGTAAGGTTGAATGTTATGCATCTTTGATGTTTGTGTTCTGTCACAAATACACTTCCTATCTAAACACCTAAAAAAAAAAAAAAAGTTGCCAAAAGGACTACCAGATGTTTATCCCAACAGGAATAAATACCACACTTATAACTTAAGGAGGGTTCATTTACAAAGTGGCTATTTACAAAGGTGGGTGTAGGAGCAGAAGGAATGCTGTAATAACCCAGGACTAGAGTCCACAGGCATAAGAGGATAGCAGAGGGGAGGTATTATAAACCCAGAAGGATAATTAAACACTACACCGCTGTTCTCCCCTTGTCCATTCCCTTGCTGTGGCTTCCCAATGGACAAAACCAACTAGAAGCCAGAACACTGAGAAATCCATTGATGCAATACCAAGTAGGTCAGACATCTGAAACAGAAAGCAGAAGGGAGGAGGTGAAGAATGAGTCTGGAAAGACAGACAAGATATGTGGCAGAGAAGCCACAAAAAATCCCAGTAAATTCCAAAATCCAGGAAAGGCTCTGGGTACATTCACTCTGATCCCAAAAAAATAAGTAAATTTTTAATAGCAATTTTAAGTCAAAAAAATGGATCCACCTTAAACAATTTCTTTGCTTATCATCCCTTCTTGCAACTCCTTATTTCCAAGATTTTTTTTTTTTCCAAATAGCATTAATTCCCTTAATAGTTCTTTCAGGAAAGCCTTTAATGTTAAATTCTGTTTTTACATGTGTGAGTCAATGGTAAAGAAAGTAATCTAGGAAGCAAATATTAACATATTCATAAACTTAAATGTTGACTATCAGAGTACCAATTTGGGGGAATTAAAAATATGAAATTTCTGAAACAATATGAAAGGTAGAATTAGGGAGCTCAGAATTAAAGCATTTGAAAAAGATATTTACAGCATTTGAGAGAATAAAGATATTGATTGCTTCATGGTTAAGTATGACCTTAAAAAAATTGATGGTAAGTGAAAAAGATTACAACATCTAAACCAATATGTGGGAAAACAGAATAAAAGAATACTTAGTCAAACAGAAGCTAGGAAAGGAGAAAAAGAGGACAAAGAAAGACAAACATGCTAAATAGGAGACAGAAATTAACATGTTCAGAAATCAAAATAGGGGCGCCTGGGTGGCTCAGTTGGTTAAGCATCTGCCTTCAGCTCAGGTCTCGGGGTCCTGGGATCAAGCCCCACATCAGGCTCCCTGCTCAGCGGGGAGTCTGCTTCTCCCTTTGCCTTCTCTCCCCCTGCTCATGCTCTCTCTTTCAAATAAATGTAAAAAAAAAAAAAAATCAGAATAAATGCAGACATTCAAATAACCTAATAAGGAAAAGCTTAGGGGCACCTGGGTGTCTCAGTCCTTAAGCGTCTGCCTTTGGCTCAGGTCATGATTCCAGGGTCCTGGGATTGAACTCCGCATCAGGCTCACTGCTTGCCAGGAAGCCTGCTTCTCCCTCCCCCACTCCCCCTGCTTGTGTTCCCTCTATCACTATCTCTCTCTGTCAAATAAATAAAATCTTAAAAAAAAAAAAAGGAGAAGTTTATCTAATTACATTAAAATATAATTCAGTTTCATGAAGTTTATAAAACATATACTTGAAACAAAATGATCCAAAATTATTGGAAATAAAGGAATGGAAAAACATTTTCCAGAGTGAACTGCTATAGCCAACATTTGAGAAAAAAAATTAAAAGTCTATCAGTAGGGTATACATATATGTTTACATATATGTATATATATGATGTATATATAATGGGATATTATGCAGAACAAATATATGAACAGATTTGAATCTATTAATATAGATACATTTAAAATATGACTTTAAAAAACATTTTGCTTAATTATACATGTGATACAAAATTTATGTTTATTTATTTATTTTTAAACATTTTATTTATTTGACAGAGAAAGAGCGAGAGCAGGAACACAAGCAGGGGGAGTGGGAGAAGGAGAAGCAGGCTTCATGCTGAGCAGGGAGCCCGATGCGGGGCTCGATCCCAGGACCCTGGGATCATGACCTGAGCTGAAGGCAGATGCTTAACGACTGAGCCACCCAGGCACCCCAAAATTTATGTTCATTTAAATC
Source organism: Neomonachus schauinslandi (assembly GCF_002201575.2). Classification (NCBI taxonomy): domain Eukaryota; kingdom Metazoa; phylum Chordata; class Mammalia; order Carnivora; family Phocidae; genus Neomonachus; species Neomonachus schauinslandi. The sequence goes on from NC_058410.1 coordinate 66,947,373, forward strand.
CATAAATCAACAGTGTGATACATTTTTCTGTAATACAAACTGAAAACACTGGAATGATACATATCAAATTAATGATACTGGTGACTCTTCAGAGAGGAGGAGGGAAATCAGTCTAAACAGGGATCAAATGATTCTTCAGTATAAAGAAAAACTGACTAAATGCTAATATTTTCTGGATATTTAGAAATTAATGTTTATTGCATCATTCCTTGTATGTTATTAACTTAATTTTTAAGGCAGATAAAGAAGTTTGAAAGAACAGTAAAATAGGGCAGCAGAGTGGTTAATAATCACAAATGCTACCCAACACACTGTGAAATATGCCACAGAAATAAGATCTTGACAGAAATAAAGATCAGGCATCATGCATTCACATGCATATGGTCCTAGTGTTCAGAATCACAGTAAGTTCATCTCTACCCTTGGTATCAGAACTTGGGACTTTTTTCAGCTTATTTCTTTAAAAAGTAGTTTAAGCCTCTGTTTCACTTGTCATTTATTACATGAAAGACATTAAGATAGACACAAAATATTTGGACAAGTAATGGTCCCAGAGGAGAAAGGGTAACCAATGGCATAAACAGTTCCCTCAGGACAAAGGAAGCAAACAAAAATGTTCTTGTCTGGAAGGATGAAAGGGACCTGGAAGTAAAACACTTACTGCAGCGCTGGTAACAGCAGACAAGCATAGTAGACTGACTTCACTACCGTAAGGGGTCAGATGGGTTGCCAGTGGCAGCCAGGAGTAATGTAAATGAGTGACGTAGGCCAGGCTTTCATACATGGACAGGTAGGTGACTGACAGCCTCAGCGTGGGGGAAGACCCAGGGATTGACAGATGCTGTGCTGAGCTGGAGAAGAAGTATTCCTTTCTGAACAATCAGCTCCAGTGGATCATTTTAACCAAGAAAGTGGTCTTAGGGTTGCTGTGCTTCTGGTTTCTCAAGAGAAGATAAGAATTCTGGTGGTTGTAAGAAATCTGCCTTCTTGAAAGCTGGAAACAAATTTTAGATGTATAGCATCGTGCTGGCCAACACTGTGAAGGAAGCAAATCCTGGCTTTGGGCTACCCTGGCCCTCCGGCCAACAGGATGAGAACAAGTGAGTCGGCAACGATGGTTTACTCTATGATGAAGTGTCTGGATTCCTTGGTCAGAGTCCCAGCACCAAAATCTCTCCTGTCAAGCAAACAGAATGACTGTCAGATAATCCAGAAAGCTCCCTACTTGTATGTCTACTTCATTGCATAACCATTTGTTTATTTAGCACACTGAGAGCTTTGTGCTTGCTCTGACCATAACACCATGCCTTCGACTGTGTGATCTCTATAACATCTTTCATTTTATTGAAAGGTATATACACAAAACTGGATTCTGAATATTATGCTTATTATCTTTTTAATGGGCACTTGGGTGGCTCAGTCTGTTAAGTGTCTGCCTAGGGCTCAGGTCACGGTCCCAGAGAACTGGGATCGAGCCCTGCATCAGGTTCCCTGTTCAGCAGGAAGCCTGCTTCTCCCTCTGCCCTTCACCCTGCTCATGCTCCTCTCTCGCTCTGTCTCTCTCTCAAATAAAATCTTAAAAAAAAAAAAAAACAACAATCTTTTTCACATGCCTGAAGGTTTTAATTCATGGCACTAGAATCTAATGTTATATTTGTTGAGTGGGCGTCTAAGAGTTTGAAATTGACCACCTTCTGGATGACATCCTAATAAGAATAAAGTTGGCAAAAATCTTACGTGAGGAGATTTATTAGCATGAGGATGTTTCCCAGATTATATACACAGGAACAGACTGCATGATGAAAAAGAAGCTAAGCCAGGGACAGCACTTACAAGTGAGCACAAACCACCAAGAAAGAGCTTTTTAAAAATTTGTGCACATGGTTATACACCTTCAGGGCTGAGTACATATCATGGCACCCACAGAGCAGGGCTGGAGAAAGCTCCCCATGAAGACTGACTCCTGTAAACCAGAAAAGTATCCTGACCTCAGGTCTTCACAGTTAAAACCAAGTAGCTCTTTGAGATTATTAAAGCAAAGCCTTTCTCCTCTTGTTCACTTAATTTCTCTATATTCTCCTTACAGGCAACAACATGTCTTTCCCCATACATATGTATCTTATAATAGGTTTTACATTGGGTTAATAGTAAATGAGTGAAATAAGGCCATTTCAAACATGTTTTTTTCACACGAAACCTAATCAAATAAGTTTTTCAAGTAAGCACATTATAAGATCCTAATTTGTTCTATAAATTGAACAAAGAATAAAGAATACAGAAGAAAAATACATTATAAATTATAGAAGTAGTAAGTAAATTGGCAGTTTACTGCAAATAATTACTAAATGTATGGTTATTCAAATCCTCTGGATTTCCCAAATTGACATTACCGTAACAGTTAAAATGGGAAAAAAAAATCATGTAGCTACTTCAAGGAAATAATCATTAATGAATAGTCCTTAGTTGGAAAAGCAAATGAGTCACAGTGAGTATTCTGGTCTTCTCTTTGTGACATGCCCTTCTAAGCCATGGTGGGCTGGCATGTGAATTTCCCCTTAGTTGCAATATGAACTAGAAAGTTAGGCAAGTCTTCACTGTTGAATCAGTAATTGGATTAGTGTTTGGTTGTGTGTGTTTAATGAATCAATGACTTACCTTTGTTTAAATGCCACATAATCAAGTGATTGACTTGTCATGTATGATGTTTTGATTACCTTTACTATTTCTAGTTTCTATTTGCTTTTAAGGACTAAAGGCATGTGAAAGTCAAAAGAGTAATGAAAGGAAGTAAGTGCCACCTTCCTGTGAAAGCATCACAAGAGGCTGTATCAGTAACACTTTCAGATTCCTGACAACTTTATGGTGTATATAGACAACAGGGATTTAAAAAAAACTGATATAACTATATATTTTGTGAGTTAGAATGACTTCAGAGAGCTGATTCGCTAAAAATTGCAGTTGAATCAGTTTTATTGCTGTTACATCTGGTGGCAGAACCAGTTAAAATCAATCATTCAAAACAAAACCATTTACTGGAGAAAAATATTCTGACTGTATATTAGGGTAAGTGTATTTTGATATTTGTCTAATTTTTTACTTTTTGTTATTAGGCAAAAAAATACATGGCAAAAATACATTAAAAGATCATACATCTTAATATGAAGTGGATATTTCAAAATACAAAAAATAAAATGAACACATGTTGATATGCTCCAACATGTAGTCTCTCTTTCCTAATTCTTAACTTTTTGGGTTTTTTAATTTTTTTAAAGATTTTATTTATTTGAGAGAGCGATTGAGAGAGAGAGAGAGAGCATAAGCAGGAGAAGGGGCAGAGGAAAAGGGAGAAGCAGGCTCCCTGCTGAACAGGGAACCCGACGTGGGGCTGGATCCCAGAACCCTGGGACCATGACCTGAGCCGAAGGCAGACGCTTAACTGACACCCCTCGGTTTTAAATTAACTTATATTCATTAATCTATCTCCTTCATATATTTTGAAATCATGAATAACACCTGGTGGATTTTTACTGAACTGCCATTTTTTTCCATTTATGCATTCAGATTAGGGTGTGTTATTTTGTTAATAAATTATTTTTATGCCTCAAACTCAAATATCTGCAATTTGCTTCTAAGTTTTCAATTTGCAGTGATTCATTACACAGTTAGTTGACTAACTTACCTAGAAGGACCCAACTATTGACTTTTCAGTGCTTATTTTTCTTAAGATTCTCTATTATCTCCAAGGGAATTGTACACAGCACAGCTTCTTTTTGGAGTGATGTATGTGTTCTTTGGTAGTTAAACTTTCACTCAATTCTTAATACAGCTGAAGACAGAGCTCATTAATCATACCCCAAAGCACAGAACTATGGTTATAACTCTGTAGTTTCAAGGTAATAAGTAGGATCTGTTATCTTTCATGTCCAAAGAGATTTACTCAACTGGTCACTACACAAGTACATGCATTTAACTTACCTTCAGTTAATTATAGCTCTGTATTTTAAAATCAATTATTAATTCTATCATGGTTATATGTGCATTAGAAGAGTACACAAAAATAATTGCCAAAACATTCAATAGCGTAAAAACTTTTAGAAAGGCATTAGTTTATTTTTGAGGTATTTTTTTTGTTTTTTTAAATTTTATTTGAGAGAGCACGTGCGAGCACAAGTGGTGGGGAGGGGTGGGGCAGAGGGAGAGGGAGAAGCAGGCCAGACATGGGGCTCTATCCCAGGGTCCAGGGATCATGACCCAAGCTGAAGGCAGCCACTTAACTGAGCCACCCAGGCACCCCATATTTTTGAGATATTTAAAGAGGATTTCATTTACCAATCTTCTAAGTAGTATTAAACTTGAAGAAAAAAGGGATTAACTTCTGAAAAACCTAAAACATTTCAATTATGCCTAAATAATCCACCCTCAAGTATGTGTGCACATGTCTGTGTGTATACACATTGACAACATTCTAGAAAGAGCATTATTAATTATGTTATTTTAAAAGAGTTTTATTCTGCTCATAAACATATTTGCCATACCAGGCTCACGTCTGCAGTCTCCTCCAGTCTGTCCCCATCCTGTCTCCTGTTCCTGCTTATATTCCTTCCCTTCCACAGTGAGCTCTACTGATGGTCAGACATGTGCCCATAACCCCACAACCTCTTCCACGCCACACCTGGCTCCTGTCCTGTCTCCAAAACACTTCTCCTCTGTCTGCTGAAAGTTTGACTCCTTACCTGTTAAAATACCTGTTATTTTTTCCTCATTTCTTTAAGAATTTTTTGTCCCCTGCTTCATATTACTATGCAGGCATCTCCCTTCCTATCAAAGTCAATCCATCTCCATCCACTGAATCAAACACCCTCCATTCTTTCCTGTGAGATAACAGAAAAAAAACAATATATACAATATATATATATATATGTCTCTGTGTCTCTGTCCCCAGTTCCTGCCACAAAACCTTTGTAATTTCCTAAGTGAAAGGAGCACTAGGAACATGTCTTGCTCGAATATTTGGTCTTTGACTTATCTCTGACACAGGGCTCCCAAAACTCTTATAAATTCCTACATGATAAGAGTACTAGGAGCATCTTTTGTTCTACTGAACTGACTCTGGGTGGGTTCCTGAATAGCTTCTGGATGGGTGCTGGTCACCAGAAAGACCAAGCCCTGGTTAGAAGCTTAGAATTTTCAGCTCCACCCTGAGTCATCCTCCTGAGAAGGGAGAGGGCTAGAAACAGTAAATAATCATGCCTATGTGAGGAAGCCTCCATAAAATCCTGATAGAATAGGGTTTAGAGAGCTTCCAGGTTGGTGAACACATCCATCTCTATGGGATCAGAAGGTCCTGTGCTTATCTCTTCATCTGGCTGTTCACCTGTATCCTTTATCATATCCTTTAATCAACTGATCAATATAAGTGTTTCCCTAAGTTCTATGAGCCGCTCTAGCAAATTAATCAAACCCAAGGAGGATGTTGTTGTCAGAGATCAGGAACCTCTGGTCTATAGCCAGTTGGTCAGAAGTTTAAGTGATAATCTGGGCTTGCAACTAGCTTCTGCAGTGGGGGTTGGGGGGGCAGTCTTGTGGGACTGAGCCCTTAATCTGTGGGATCTGGTACTATCTCTAGGTAGAGTGTCACAATTAAGACTCCAGCTGGTGTCACAGAAAATTCTTGTAGAGGGAAAAAGCCTCCATAGACTTGGTGACCAGAAGTTATCTGAAGTGCAGTGTTCTATATGAATATTTTGTATGAATATTAAAAGAGATTCACACAGGGAAAATCTTATAGTAGGGAAGAACCGGGTTTTTCCCTACAAAGGAAGGACAACCCTGTTTTTCCTGTATACCACTTCAGTCTACTAAGCTCCCTACTCTCTTTCTTCTACTTCTTACTCATGACTGCATCTTTCCCCTTAGCATTCATATATGCTACAGTATGACCTATCCAAAATACAAACAATCTGAGCCCCTTCCCTGCTAGCTCTATTTCCACACACACCCAATATCAACTCCTTGCATGTCACTAATTTTTCTTCCATTCACCTTTCAGCTCATTTCAACTAGGGTTACAAGATTTAGCAAACAAAACAAAAAGTATGAGTAGTTAAATATTCAGATAAATAATTTTTAGTATAAATATGTTTCAAGTATTTCATGTATTTTATCTGGCAGCCCAAGTTTCCCAAACATTCATCTTCCATCCTGAACCAAAACTGTTCTTGGTCAGAAATGATATCTTTGTTGCTAATCCAACTTTCTTAGAAACAAAGAATGCCCCTTTATTCACCTGGAATAGACTGAGAGGGTTAGGTAATTAACTCTTTCTGGGAATAGCTATCCTAAATGACAGGTGGGTTTTGGCAAAAATATTCCAGTTCTTGTGCCCTTTCCATAGGTTAACTCTAAAGTGTGTAAACTACTTAATTTCCAAGAATTGCACCATGGGATTAAGCTTTAGAGTGGCAGCCAGCTTAAATAATGCATTTTTTTAAAGATTTTTTATTTATTTACTTGACAGAGAGAGACACAGCGAGAGTGGGAACACAAGCAGGGGGAGGAGGAGAGGGAGAAGCGGGCTTCCCGCGGAGCAGGGAGCCCGATGCGGGGCTCGATCCCAGGACCCTGGGATCATGACCTGAGCCGAAGGCAAATGCTTAAGGACTGAGCCACCCAGGTGCCCCTTAAATAATGCACTTTGTATGGCTATTTTCTCTTCCTTGCCTCCTTCCCATGCTGCTCTGCCAGAGTTCCTAGCTATTCCCAAATAAACTACTATTCTTAAATCCTTGACTCAGTCAATTTCTGGAAGAAACCAAAGAAAGGCTTATGTCTAAGCCTCTTTCATTTTTCAATCTATATTCTGCTCTTGATCTCTTCATTTCCATGGCTTTACCAACTTCCTATAAATTAGTATATTCCAAAAATTTTATCTCCAGCTCAGACCATTCCTTCTAATGTTCAGGTTTATAAAACAGATACTTGACCTCCATCTGGATTGCTCTTAAACATCTCAAAATGAACATGTTTAATTTTTCCCTTTTCCTTATTTATGCTCTTCTTTTAATCCCCCCTCTCTCAATAAATGGCTTTTCTACCTACCCAGTTTTGTTTTGTTTTTGGTTTTTTTTTTTTTTTTCGGTTTCGGGTTTTTTTTGGGGCGGGGGATTGTTGTTGTTGTTGTTGTTGTTTTTTCCGTAGGTGAAGATGGAGCATTCTCAACAGCTTCAAGTCTCTTGCCTATACAGCTAATCTGTTACCAAGCCTCAGAGACTACTTCCGCAGTATATTTATAATAGGTACATTGTTCCCTCATGATTTCTGTCACCTTAGCCCTGCCACAATATTCTCTACATTGGAAGAGTCTTCACTCTTCTACTCTTGACCTTTTCCAATCCATTCTCCGTGAAACAGACAAGTGGTACCACAGAAATATAAATTAAATTTTGTACTACTCTGCTTATAAGACTTCACTGGCTTCCTATTTCCTTTCAAATAGAGTTCAACTCCCTAAACTGTATGATCTCCAGCACAAATATGGCCACTCTTACAGGGCCATTTATCACACTGACACACCAGTCTTCTTTAAATTAGTTGAATCACTAACCTCATGCTATACCTGAAAAGTAATATTCTATTTCCTCAGCTCATTCTAAACTAATTTAACTAGTTTTTTCCTCCAAATTATATCATAACCTGTAATTATATTTTATTTTTTAAAACGTTTATTTAAATTCAATTAATTAACATATAATGTATTATTGGTTTCAGAGGTGGAGGTCAGCAATTCATCAGTCTTATATAATAACAGTGCTCATTACATCACATGCCCTCCTTAATGTCCATCACCCAGTTACCCCATACCCCCACCCCCCTCCACTCCAGCAACCCACAGTTTGTTTCCTATGATTAAGAGTCTCTTATGGGGCACCTGAGTGGCTCAGTCATTAAGTGTCTGCCTTCGGCCCAGGTCATGATCCCAGGGTCCTGGGATCAGGTCCCACATCTGGCCCCTGCTCAGCAGGAAGCCTGCTTCTCCCTCTCCCACTCCCCCTGCTTGTGTTTCTGCTCTCACTATCTCTCTGTTGAATAAATAAATAAAATCTTAAAAAAAAAAAAATCTCTCTTATGGTTTGTCTCCCTCTCTGGTTTCATCTTGTTTTATTTTTTCCTCTCTACCCCTATGATCCTTTGTTTTGTTTCTTAAATTCCACATATCAGTGAGATCACATGATAATTGTCTTTCTCTGATCAACTTATTTCGCTTAGCATAATATCCTCTGGTCCATCCACATCATTGCAAATGGCAAGATTTCTTTTTATTTTATTATGTTAATCACCATACATTAAATCATTAGTTTTTGATGTAGTCTTCCATGATTCATTGTTTGTGTATAACACCCAGTGTTCCATTCAGTACGTGCCCTCTTTAATACCCATCACCAGGCTAACTCATCCCCCCAACCCTCTCCCCTCTAAATCCCTCAGTTTGTTTCTCAGAGTCCATAGTCTCTCATGGTTTGTCTCCCCCACCAATTACCCCCCCTTCATCTCTCCCTTCCTACTATCTTTTTTTTTTTTTTTAACATATAATGTATTATTTGTTTCAGAGGTACAGGTCTGTGATTCAACAGTCTTACACAATTCACAGCACTCACCATAGCACATACCCTCCCCAATGTCTATCACCCAGCCACCCCATCCCTCCCACCCCCCATCACTCCAGCAAACCTCTGTTTCCTGAGATTAAGAATTCCTCATATCAGTGAGATCATGATACATGTCTTTCTCTGATTGACTTATTTTGCTCAGCATAATACCCTCCAGTTCTATCCATGTCATTGCAAATGGCAAGATTTCATTCCTTTTGATGGCTTCATAATATCCCATTGTATATATATTCCACATCTTCTTTATCCATTCATCTGGCAATGGACATCTTGGCTCTTTACGTAGTTTAGCTACTGTGGACATTGCTGCTTTAAACATCGGGGTACATGTACCCCTTCGGATGCCTACATTTGTATCTTTGGGGTAAATACCCAGTAGTGCAATTGCTGGATCATATGGCAGTTCTATTCTCAACTTTTTGGGGAACCTCCATAGTGTTTTCCAGAGTGGCTGCACCAGCTTGCATTCCCACCAACAGTGTAGGAGGGTTCCCTTTCTCCACATCCTCACCAACATCTGTCATTTCCTGACTTGTTCATTTTAGCCATTCTGACCGGTGTGAGGTGGTATGTCATTGAGGTTTTGATTTGGATTTCCCTGATGCCGAGTGATATTGAGCACTTTTTCAAGTGTCTGTTGGCCATTTGGATGTCTTCTTTGGAAAAATGTCTGTTCATGTCTTTTGCCCATTTCTTGATGGGATCATTTGTTCTTTGGGTGTTGAGTTTGATAAGTTCTTCATAGATTTTGGATACTAGCCCTTTATCTGATATGTCATTTGCAAATATCTTCTCCCATTCTGTTGGTTGTCTTTTGGTTTTGTTGACTGTTTCTTTTGCTATGCAAAAGCTTTTTATCTTGATGAAGTCCCAATAGTTCATTTTTGCCCTTGCTTCCCTTGTCTTTGGTGATGTTTCTAGGAAGAAGTTGCTGTGGCTGAGGTCGAAGAGGTTGCTGCTGGTGTTCTCCCTTAGGATTTTGATGGACTCCTGTCTCACATTGAGGTCTTTCAACCATTTTGAGTCTATTTTTGTGTGTGGTGTAAGGAAATGGTCCAGTTACATTCTTCTGCATGTGGCTGTCCATTTTCCCAACACCACTTGTTGAAGAGACTGTCTTTTTTCCATTGGACATTCTTTCCTGCTTTGTCGAAGATTAGTTGACCATAGAGTTGAGGGTCCATTTCTGGGCTCGCTATTTTGTTCCATTGATTGATGTATCTGTTTTTGTGCCAGTACCAAACTGTTTTGATGACTGCAGCTTTGTAATAGAACTTGAAGTCCGGAATTGTGATGCCACCAGCTTTGCTTTTCTTTTTCAACATTCCTTTGGCTATCCAGGGTCTTTTCCGGTTCCATACAAATTTTAGGATTATTTGTTCCATTTCTTTGAAAAAAGTTGGTATTTTGATAGGGATTGCATTGAGTGTGTAGATTGCTCTAGGTAGCACTGACATCTTCACAATATTTGTTCTTCCAGTCCATGAGCATGGAATGTTTTTCCATTTCTTTGTGTCTTCCTCAATTTCTTTCATGAGTATTTTATAGTTTTCTGAGTACAGATCCTTTGCCTCTTTGGTTAGATTTATTCCTAGGTATCCTATGGTTTTGGGTGCAATTGTAAATGGGATCGACTCCTTAATTTCTCTTTCTTCTGTCTTGTTGTTGGTATATAGGAATGCCACTTATTTCTGAGCATTGATTTTTATATCCTGCCACTTTACTGAATTCTTGTATGAGTTCGAGGAGTTTTGGGGTGGAGTCTTTAGGGTTTTCCACATAAAGTATCGTATCATCTGCAAAGAGTGAGAGTTTGACTTCTTCTCTGCTGATTCGGATGCCTTTTATTTTTTTTGTTGTCTGATTGCTGTGGCTAGGACTTCTAATACTATGTTGAATAACAGTGGTGATCGTGGACATCCCTGCCATGTTCCTGACCTTAGGGGGAGAGCTCTCAGTTTTTCCCCATTGATAATGATATTCACTGTGGGTTTTTCATAGATGGCTTTTATGATTTTGAGGTATATACCCTCTATCCCTATACTCTGAAGTGTTTTGATCAAAAAAGGATGCTATACTTTGAAAAAAGCTTTTTTTGTATCTATTGACATGATCATATGGTTCTTGTTCTTTCTTTTATTAATGTATTGCATCACATTGATTTGTGGATGTTGAACCAACCTTGAAGCAAAGGGATAAATCCCATTGGTCATGGTGAATAATCCTTTTAATGTACTATTGGATCCTGTTGGCTAGTATTTTGGTGAGAATTTTTGCATCCATGTTCATCAAGGATATTGGTCTGTAATTCTCCTTTTTGATGGGGTCTTTGTCTGGTTTGGGGATCAAGGTAATGGTGGCCTCATAAAATGACTTTGGAAGTTTTCCTTCCCTTTCTATTTTTTGGAACAGTTTCAGAAGAATAGGTATTCATTCTTCTTGAAATGTTTGGTAGAATTCCCCTGGAAAGCCATCTGGCCCTGGGCTTTTGTTTGTTGGGAGATTTTTGATGACTGCTTCAATTTCCTTAGTGGTTATAGGTCTGTTCAGGTTTTCTATTTCTTCCTGGTTCAGTTTTGGTAGTTTATACATCTCTAGGAATGCATCCATTTCTTCCAGATTATCTACTTTGCTGCCATATAGTTGCTCATAATATGTTCTTATAATTGTTTATAATTTCTTTGGTGTTGGTTGTGATCTCTCCTCTTTCATTCATGATTTTATTTATTTGGGTCCTTCTCTTTTCTTTTTGATAAGTCTGGCCAGGGGTTTATCAATCTTATTCTTTCAAAGAACCAGCTCCTAGTTTCGTTGATCTGTTCTACTGTTCTTTTGGTTTCTATGTCATTGATTTTTGCTCTGATCTTTACTATTTCTCCTGCTGGGTTTAGCCTTTATTTGCTCTTGTTTCTCCAGCTCCTTTAGCTGTAGGGTTAGGTTGTATATTTCAGACCTTTCTTGTTTCTTGAGAAAGGCTTGTACTGCTATATAAGTTCCTCTTAGGATGGCCTTTATGCATCCCAAAGATTTTGAACAGTTGTGTTTTCATTTTCACTTGTTTCCATGAATTCTTTAAATTCTTCTTTAATTTCCTGTTTGACCCATTCATTCTTTAGTAGGATGCTCTTTAGCCTCCATGTATTTGAGTTCTTTCTGACTTTCCTCTTGTGATTGAGTTCTAGTTTCAAAGCATTGTGGTCTGAAAATATGCAGGGAATGATCCCAATCTTTTGGTATCGGTTGAGACCTGATTTGTGACCTAGGATGTGATCTATTCTGGAGAATGTTCCATGGACACTAGAGAAGAATGTGTATTCTGTTGCTTTGGGATGGAATGTTCTGAATATATCTGTGAAGTTCATTTGGTCCAGTGAGTCATTTAAAGTCTTTATTTCCTTATTGATCTTTTGCTTAGATGATCTGTCCATTTCAGTGAGGGGGGTGTTAAAGTCCCCCACTATTATTGTATTGTTGTTGATGTGTTTCTTTGCTTTTGTTATTAATTGCCTTATATAATTGGCTGCTCCCATGTTAGGGGCATAGATATTTACAACTGTTAGATCTTGTTGGATAGACCCTTTAAGTAGGATATAGTGTCCTTCCTAATCTCTTATTATAGCCTTTGGTTTAAAATCTAATTTGTCTGATATAAGGATTGCCATCCCAGCTTTCTTTTGGTGTCCATTAGCATGGTAAATTGTTTTCCACCCCCTCACTTTCAATCTGGAGGTGTCTTTGGGTCTAAAATGAGTCTCTTGCAGACAGCATATCGATGGGTCTTGTTATTTTATCCAATCTGATAGCCTGTCTTTTGATTGGGGCATTTAGCCCATTTACATTCAGGGTAACTACTGAAAGATATGAATTTAGTGCCATTGTATTGCCTGTAAGGTGACTGTTACTGTATATTGTCTGTGTTCCTTTCTGGTCTATGTTATTTTTAGGCTCTCTCTTTGCTTAGAGGACCCCTTTCAATATTTCTTGTAGGGCTGGTTTCGTGTTTGCAAATTCCTTTAGTTTTTGTTTGTCCTGGAAGCTTTTTATCTCTCCTTCTATTTTCAGTGACAAGCCTAGCTGGATATAGTATTCTTGGCTGCATATTTTTCTCATTTAGTGCTCTGAATATTTCATGCCATTCCTTTCTGGCCTTCCAAGTCTCTGTGGATAGGTCTGTTGCCAATCTAATGTTTCTACCATTGTAGGTTACAGATCTCTTCTCCCGAGCTGCTTTCAGGATTTTCTCTTTGTCTCTGAGACTCGTAAGTTTTACTCTTCGATGTCGGGGTCTTGACCTTTTTTTATTGATTTTGAGAGGGGTTCTCTGTGCCTCCTGGATTTTGATGCCTGTTTCCTTCCCCAAATTAGGGAAGTTCTCTGCTATAATTTGCTGCAGTATACCTGATGCCCCCCTCTCTCTTCTTTTTCTGGGATCCCAATTATTCTAATATTGTTTCATCTTATGGTATCACTTATCTCTCAAATTCTGCCCTAATGATCCAGTAGTTGTTTATCTCTCTTTTTCTCAGCTTCTTTATTTTCCATCATTTGGTCTTCTATATCACTAATTCTCTCTTCTGCCTCATTTATCCTAGCAGTTAGAGCCTCCATTTTTCATTTCACTTCATTAATAGCCTTTTTGATTTTGACTTGGTTAGATTTTAGTTCTTTTATTTCTCCAGAGAGGGTTTCTTTAATATCTTCCATGCTTTTTTCAAGCCTACCTAGTACCTTTAAAATCATCATTCTGAACTCTAGTTCTGACATCTTACTAATGTCTGTATTAATTAGGTCCTTGGCAGTCGGTACTGCCTCTTGTTCTTTTTTTTTGAGATGATTTTTTTCCGTCTTGTCATTTTGTCCAGAGGAGAATAGATGAATGAGAGAACAAATGCTAATAGGGTAACAATGGCCCCAGAAAAATATACACTAAAGAAATCAGAAGAGACCTGAAACCGGGGGAAAAGAAAAGGAAAGAAAGGAAAAAGAAAAAGATAAAAAAAAATATCATCAAATATGATCAGGCTGGTGCATAGATCAGTGCCACACACTAGATTTTGGGCATATTTTGGTCTGTTAGAAGAAAGTGCCTCCCAAAAATTTTAAAGAAAGAAAAACTTACATGTACAAAAATAATGGTAAATATGAAGGGATGGAATATGACTATAAAGATGAAAATTAGAAGATTTTATAAAAGGAATTGATAAGAAGTTGGTTGAAAAAAGAAAGAAGAGAAGTTAAAAAAAAAAAAAAAGGAGAGAATGTGATTGGGCAGGAGACCAGAACAAAGCCATACACTAGAGATTTAGGGTATATTTTGGTCTGTTAGAAGAAACTGTATCCCAAAATCTTAAAGAGAGAACAACTTATATACATACCAAAAAGAAGGTTAACTACTATGAAGGGATAGAATATGACTCTAAAAAGGAAAAATAAAAAAGATTTTTAAAGAAGGGATTGATAAAATGTTTGAAAAAGGGAAAAAGAAAAATTCAAAAAAAAATTTAAAAAATTAACTTTGAAAGACTAAAGAATCATGGTAAAAACCCATGAATTCTACGTGCAGTATTCCCCTAGTGCTAGAGGTCTGCTATTCGCATTGATTGGTAAACTTGGTCTTGGCTGGCTGTTCTTGCTGATCTTCTGGGGGAGGCGTCTGTTGCCATGGTTCCCAAATCTCTTTGCCAGAGGTGGAATTGCCCTGCCCTTGCCTGGGCTGGGCTAGGTAATCTGCTCCGGTTTGCTCTCCGGAGCTTTTGTTCCCTGCAAGATTTCTGTACAGCTTTGGAGGACAAGAATGAAATGGCAGCCTCCCAAACTCTTCCCTGGAGGAGCCGAGAACTCGGGGCCCCACTCCTCAGTGCACCCCCAGAGAAAAGCAGTCAATCATTCCTGTTTCCCCGGGCTCTGACTGCACTCCGTGCTCACCTGGCCTATGACCAAGTGTTTCTATCTCTGGCACACGACCCCGTGTGGAGTCTCCAAACCCAGCCAATGCCTGCAGTGCACTCCCATGCCACTCCCCCCAGGGGAGGAAGGGGAGTCTCCCCGGATCTGCCGCTTGTTGGGTCCCTGCTGGAAGAGCAGTGGCCCAACTGTGCCGCGGATCGCGGTTTATGGCAACCCCGAGCTGTGAGCCCGCTCCTTGGCTCTGTCTCTGCAGCCGGCTTCCCTGCTTCAATACCTGGGAGCTCTGCTGCACTCAGGCACCCCCGGTCTTTCTGTGACCCCAAGGGTCCTGAGACCGCACTGTCCCAGCGAGGGTTCCACCCCTCGCTTAGCCACTGGAGCGACGTCCCTCAGCACAGCAGACTTCTAAAATTTCCGATTTTGTGCTCTGCTGCTCTGTCACTTGCCAGAAGTGGCCAACAGAGGCCCCCTCCCCCCCGCCATCTATCTTCCTGAATATCTCCTCGGATTCACTTCTCCACACATCCTACCTTCCAGAAAGTGGTCGCTTTTCTGTTCAGAGAGTTGCTGCTATTCTTTTCTTCAATCTCCTGTTGAGTTTGTAGGTGTTCAGAATGGTTTGATCCCTATCTAGCTGAATTCCTGGGACCAGACGAAATTTAGGTCTCCTACTCCTCCGCCGTCTTGCTCCTCTCCCTGGCAAGATTTCATTTTTGATGGCTACATATTATTCCATTTGTGTGTGTCTGTGTGTGTGTGTTCTTTATTCATCTGTTGATTGACATCTGGGCTCTTTCCATAGTTTCGCTATTGTAGACATTGCTGCTAGAAACACTGGGATGCAGGTGCCCCTTTAAATCACTACATTTGTATCTTTGGGGTAAATACCCAGTAGTGCAATTGCTGGATCATATGGTAGCTCTATTTTCAACTTTTTGAAGAACCTCCATACTGTTTTCCAGAGTGGCTGCACCAGCTTGCATTCCCACCAACAGTGTAGGAGGGTTCCCCTTTCTCCGCATCCTCACCAACATCTGTCATTTCCTGACTTGTTCATTTTAGCCATTCTGACTGGTGTGAGGTGGTATGTCATTGAGGTTTTGATTTGGATTTCCCTGATGCCGAGTGATATCAAGCACTTTTTCATGTGTCTGTTGGCCATTTGGAAGTCTTCTTTGGAAAAATGTCTGTTCATGTCTTTTGCCCATTTCTTGATGGGATCATTTGTTCTTTGGGTGTTGAGTTTGATAAGTTGTAGATCTTGGATACTAGCCCTTTATCTGATATGTCATTTGCAAATATTTTCTCCCATTCTGTCAATTGTCTTTTTGTTTTGTCAACTGTTTCCTTTGCTGTTCAAAAGCTTTTTATCTTGATGAAGTCCCAATTGTTCACTTTTGCCTTTGTTTCCCTTCCTTTTGGAGACATGTCTAACAAGTATATGACTAGTTGTTAAATGTCTTTCCTCTCTACCAGAATGTAACCTCCATGAAGATAAAAGCCATACCTGTTTTGTTCCATACTGCCAACATAATGTCCCGGGATGTAATTTTGTCTGACTTATGATACAGCTCAATAACTGATTGAACGAATATACCAAAAGATTCAGAAAATACATGTGATAAGCTGTAACTACTGAAGGGTTTCAACCCATTTACTCTTTCCAACTATATAGAATCTAAGGGAAACCACGTCTAACCTTTATTGAGCTTCTATTACATTCCAGGCATTTTGCATGTTTCCCTTTTGGTCTTCACAATTTAAGCATCATCATTATAACCATTTTAAAGATCACAAAAATGAGTCTCTGAGATGCTCAAAAATTTGAGCATTAAGTGACTCATATAAATCTAGGAAGGATCATTAATGTCAGAGCTGGAATTAAAATTTATATCTGGCCTCAAAATTTCTTTTTCCAGTAATATTCTAAAAACTTCATTGAGTGATATTTCAACTTGGTGTTGTAACAATAGGAACTGAACTCAGAGATTTTAGAATCTATTATATTTAAAGAAATCTTGGTAAATAACCCACAACTTGTTTTATTAAATATTATTCTCAGCAAGGTTTACTACTGAAAGATAATTTTCCTATGGTTTTCATAGTGAAAATTACTGGGAATAAGATATTGCTTATACATTAAATACACATAACAATTAACACTACCTTATAGGCAGATATTTACAACAACACTAAAAACATCCCTATGTCAGGAGAAACAAAATTATCATAGCACCTATGGTAGGCTGCAATTTTTTTTCCACACTTACTAGTGTGGGGCATTTGGCAAGTTACTTATTCTCTCTTTACATTTTTTAATCATCAGTAAAATGTGTATGATAATAGTATCAACCTCATGAGTGTAATTGTGAGGAATAAATAATATGTATAGAATGCTTAAAATACTTCTTAGCACATATTAACATTGATTATCTGCCTCTGAAAACTCAATGTTAATAGTTTGTCACCTGTTAATTTATTCAACCACTATTAGTCACCACATAATAGATTTTTAAAATCTATTACAGCAGGTAAAATCATTTCATCTTAATCTAGATGGGGAAAATAGACCCTAAAATAATACATGAATGAGTAAGAAATTTCAGATGGTGAGAGTTGCCATGAATAAAATGAAACAGGAAGACGAATTTGTTTTCCATTAATTTTATATTAACTTTAATTGAAGTAAACTCCATATCTATAATTTGCTTTGGGCCTTTCAACCTAAAAAGGAATATGCTAATATTGGTATTTACCTTTATACTATTCTCTTTTAATTTTTAATTTGCTCATTCTCATAGTTATCTCATCATTTCCACTTAATGTTTAAAAGAACATACACTTTGATCTAACTGCAAAAATCATTTGAATTTTAATCATAAAATCCAAGTTGATAATCACTCCCACCTGCATTTTGTTCTGAATGTTTTTAAGATTAAAAAAAATAGGGCGCCTGGGTGGCTCAGTTGGTTAAGCGACTGCCTTCGGCTCAGGTCATGATCCTGGAGTCCCTGGATCGAGTCCCGCATCGGGCTCCCTGCTCAGCAGGGAGCCTGCTTCTGCCTCTGACCCTCCCCCCTCTCATGTGCTCTCATTCTCTCTGTCTCAAATAAATAAATAAAATCTTTTAAAAATAAATAAAAAAAATAGTTGGTCTGGTTAAATGTATTTAAAAATTCAAATAATCTGAACGTTTTGTGTTTAAGTTAAACCATCTAGATCACTTGAGTTCTGATGGAGTAGACTGTAGTGACCCACGTATTTCATCACTGTATACACACAACCTCTGTGGCATCTTCTTGTCTATCTGTCCTAAGGGGAGGAGAAAGAGAGAATATGTGTTTACATGGTATCAAAAACAAACTGTAATTTGTCATAGAGAGTTTATCTTGAATACTTTCTTATTTATTCCCATACTGAAATCATTCTTATCAGACTGAAAGTGGTAGTAAGTAACCCAAATGGGTGACATAAAATTTGCCTTAGAAAAATTTCTTTGGGCACCAGGATGGCTCAGTTGGTTAAGTGTCTGCCTTCAGCTCAGGTCATAATCCCTGAGTCCTGGGATTGAGTCCATGTCAGGCGCCCTGCTCAGCAGGGAGTCTGCTTCTCTGTCCCTCCCCTGGCTCCTGTGCATTCTCTCTCAGATAAATAAAACCTTTAAAAAAAAAAAAAAGAAAAATTTTCTTATGACTTCTCTTGTTCTCCTTGCCTCCAAAAGAAATACAAAGGAATTGGTCTGAGCTATGTATGTATTCCCTCATTTCACAAAATAGGCACTAAATCAATTCTAAAATGCTACTTTTTACTAAGTTTCTCCAAACAAGCCATAGGACTATACATGCTTACAAACTTCAAATAAAATTAGAGATGAACAAATGTTTTTAAAACTTGAAGATATAAACCACATATGCTGAGATTCTATTAAAAAATGGAAACTATAATTGGCCTGGGGGAGATTGGAGTGCTTTCCTAGGGAGCAGTGAGCAAAAACGATTTCTAAAAGAAAAAGGGTCATTCATCTCAAGGAAAATTAAATTTAAAAAGGAAGGCATCAAGAAATAAAATTTTACAACGTGTATTAGGAAAATACTTTTGAAAAAATATAAGAGAAATTTCTTTCCATTTTGTATGTCAGCAAATAACTCATTTTCCCATTCTGATTTGATAACATTTGGACTGAGTCAAAAGAAAATACAAAGTGTTCACTGGAAGTGTGAAGAGGTCATAAACTTAAACCATAAAATATCTGGAGATTTTACTGAGTCCTGGCTGCATAGTTAAGTTATAACATAATTAATCTCCTCTTAAAGAACAAAAATAGTATGTATTTTAAGAAATTCTCATCTATCCAGTGGGGAGTCCTACTGTCTTGACTTCCCATTTCCTCAACTGTTCTTATCTCTAGATTCAGGGATGTGGAAACATGACTTAGAAAATCTTGTTCTAAAGTGAAAAGAGGCATCACCCTCCTCATGCTGAAAGCTAATTCATCTCCCAATGCTCTCTTTCCCACTCTAGTTTACGTACTCAGGGACTTTGCTCTAGCTAATAAAATCCTTTTCTCTGCATTGTCTAAAACATTTTTGTCACCAATGGTTTCTTCTGCCTATAAATGTGCTCAATTTTTTGCCATAACTTAAAAAAAAGTTCTCTTTTGAGTCTATGTCTCCTAGATAAATATAAATCTTGAATACCTTCCAGTCTTTTGAGGCCACTTCTAAGTACTGCTACTCTGCTTTCTCTCATTTCCCAAATCTCCCCTTGACAGGGTAAAATCTGGTAACATTTTTCCAAGTCACTAAAGTTGATTTGCTAAGATCATTAACAATTCTATTTGCTGACTACAAAGACCAGATTTCAGTGAGTATCCTGACCGCTTTTTCGCTGAAACGCTAAGAAGAACGTTCAAGTTGTTTTCAAAATCAACCACTCATTTTAGAAGTGGATGGTAAAGGACATGACATCAATCAATCCTCCTCCGTTTTCTCCTATAATGCATTTTGTGTCATGGCAATAAGTGAGTACAGAAAGAGAAGACTAATGTGATTTTCATTGTTCCTTCCTTGACCAATTAAAGTGTGTGATTACTTTACCTTGCTGCACTTTATATTCACATCATCATTTACATTATTAAACTCTTACCAAATACCATATGATGTAAGCATTTAAAACATGTAAAATAAGTAGGTCAGCGGGAAATCAACACACTAAAGGAACTGGAAACAACCTTTAAAAGATGAATGTCTACCCGTCTTAAAATTTTGTGTTTAACTTCTCCTCAATCCAATTCATAGTCTTGTTACATCTCCATTAGTGATTAATTAAAAATTACTTCAAGAAAAAAATAGGCATTAAGAGAAAATCTGAAAGGCTGTATAGTGTATAAATTGTTTTGATCCCTTAAATACAAAATTTAATTTCATTCTAGTTCCATGAATATGGAAAAATGTTTCACGTAAATAAAAGTAAAACCCCACAAGATATAGCAATGATCTATTAATATCACTCAAACAGAACTAAAATTTTGAAAAAAGTTTAATTATGATATATATATGCATATTTCATGCAAATTCAGAAATTCAGATAGATTTCACCAATCAAAACAGAAGATGTTCAGTTCTAAAACATGCCTCTGGTTCATAGCTTAAGTTTGATCTATTTTAAGACAAAACTGCTACATGCTGTTATTTATTTCCAGGTGCAATAAAATCCATTTAATTTGAAGACTGATTAAAGTAGAGAAACCTAATGACAAGGAGTAAACTAATGCTCTACCAATCAAACTAGGGTCTGACACAGACTGCCAAAAACAACAGTGAACACTTGGTAAGGGGAAATGTCAGCACTGATATTAAACATTTATACATAGTTTGTTACTGTTGTAAGTCATGAAATTAAAGTACATAATATTTTGAACCCCAAGCCATATTAAAGCCTATAGTTGATATCTTCCTCTAAAAGAGTTAACTTTTTAAATTGCATCAGTAAACATGACCACTTAATAATCTGTTCCTATTTGCTGTATGTATATATTTCAGAGCACATGAGTAATCATATAAAAAATTAAGGATAAATTAGAAAAGTTATTTATGTTCTTTCTGCTCATCTATAATTAATTTCCAACTGAAATACTCTGATTTAAGCTATGATACCATCAACTTTTTAAGATTTAAAATTTTGTTTGCTTTGTTTTCGTCTTGGAGATAAAGGTTTGACTTACTTTCTACTTAGACAAATGTGAAACATTATGCCAAAATGATTTAAATGCTTAAAGACCAAAATGTTAGTGAAGTTAGTGAAGAGTTAGTGAACTATCTCTTTAAATGTAAATTTCTCCTATTTTTAGGATCTGTGAAACTAAAAATAAGTTTATGTAATTCAAAATTTTCTGACTTCTATTTCCAATACTATACATTACAAGCGTAACCTTTAAAACTCTAGGTAGTAGGTATTATTAAACCAAAGAATGTATTTTAAAACCAAAGATTTAAATTAAAATCCAGAACCATTCTGTGAGATACTTACTCACTTTCCTGAGACTTCGTTTCCTATGTCAAATAGTTACAATACTTATCATATATTGTTTTCTTTATATTAAATATAGAGGGCGCCTGGGTGGCTCAGATGGTTAAGTGTCTGCCTTCGGCTCAGGTCATGATCTCAGGGTCCTGGGATCGAGTCCTGCATCGGGCTCCCTGCTCCTTGGGAGCCTGCTTCTCCCTCTGCCTCTCTCTCTCTCTCTCTGTCTCTCATGAATAAATAAATAAATAAATCTTTAAAAAAAATAAATAAATAATAAAATAAAATAAATATAGAAAGCAGTACAGATATACAGTAGGGGTTCAGAGAAAGCTGTTTTCCTTATATTAATGACTGAGTTGTTAAAAAGAAAATCACAGGCCCAAAATGGCATCACTTGGGCTGAGTCACCAAACCAGGGCTTAACACCTAATCTAATTGCAGTTTCAACCACCCCAGAAATATGTCTTACCAAGTCAGTCAGGAATTTTCTGATCAGCACCAATAATGAAGTAGTCTGTCACATGGGTCCTCTCCATCCATCAAAATAAGATGAAATAACCTGCCTGGTAAGATTCCCTGTTCTTCGCCCTAAAGGAAAGAGATCTTGCCAGAATAATCCTTTTGTTTTTCTCATAACTTTCTGGTTCTACCTTTCTTCCTATAAAAAGTTTCCATTTCCTTCAGCTACCCAGAGTTCCCCTCTACTTGCTAGATGGGATACTGCTGAATTCATTTTTTTTTTTAAGATTTTATTTATTTATTTGACAGAGACACAGTGAGAGAGGGAACACAAGCAGGGGGAGTGGGAGAGGAAGAAGCAGGCTTCCCGTCGAGCAGGGAGCCTGATGCGGGGCTTGATCCCAGGACCCTGAGATCATGACCTGAGCCGAAGGCAGATGCTTAACAACAGAGCTACCCAGGTGCCCCAACTGCTGGATTCATTAATCACTTAATAAAGGAAATTAGATCTTCAAATTCACTTGAAAAAAAAAATTTTTTTTTTTAAACGGATGTGGTGGCAGTGGTAAGATCTGAAGCACATTTCTGACAGCATTTGGGGACAAGAAACACAGGTGTGGTACCATATGAATCCTTTGAGTTCACCGTCTTTCTTGCCTTTTCTGAGGGCCATTGGTAAGTCCCTCTCATCCCTTCTACCTCCGCTCCTTTTGCATTTGAGATACTGATCTAATTGGCTTTCCAATCCAGGGTTAACAGGTCAGTCTAGACCGACTGGAGGCTCTAACAGAGTTCCAGTCCTTAGCCCTTGGCTTAATCTGCAATTTCAAATTGGAGTAACTTCCCCAGTTCCAATCCACAGTCCCCATTTACTGGTATTTGCTGATTTAGCCCTTTCCCCATTTGTAGACTGCAGTCTCACTGAATGGAATCTGTTGGTTTAGTCCACAGAGGAAATTGCTGGTAATGTGCAGACTTAGTCAGTCTGCAGTGACATCTTTTGGTTACTGCTGGTAGGTTGATGTCCATGTTTGTTTCTCTTGTTTTGTGTAAATAATGCCTATTGCTAATAGGGATCTCAGAGGCCAAAAAGCCTCAAAAAATGGTGGGCATGAGTCTACCATTTAAAAGCTGTTAGAGTCCACCTTTGCCCACCACCTAACTCAAAGACCCCTGTGTTAGGCCCATGCAATGAGGCACACTGCAAAGCACCCACAAATCCTAACCCCAGGGCAAGTCTCTCATAGGTATTATTTTAGCTCTAAGAAACCCCAAACCCAAAGTCCTAGCTAAAAATATGAGATCCTTCATATCCAGAGAGTTGAGAGAGCCACATTTTGGCATATCTGCTTATTTTATGTCTAAGAACTATAGTCCCAGGGTGCCTGGGTGGCTCAGTTGGTTAAGCGGCTGCCTTCGGCTCAGGTCATGATCCTGGAGTCCCTGGATCAAGTCCCGCATCGGGCTCTCTGCTCAGCGGGGAGTCTGCTTCTCCCTCTGACCCTCCCCCCTCTCATGTGCTCTCTCTCATTCTCTCTCTCTCAAATAAATAAATAAATAAAAATCTTAAAAAAAAGAAAAGAACTATAGTCCCAGAAGTTGCATATATCTAGAAAGATGAAAAAAAAAAAAAGTTACAAAAAAATAATGTGGAATTACATTGGCTATTTTGGGGAGCATTCCAAGTAGGTAAAATCATGTAAGAAGCACCCTTGAAAGCAAGGGTTCCTAAAGTAAATGGGATGGGATACCTGTTTTAACCGAAAAAGAGAAGCCTCCAAAAGGTTTCAAAATTCCAAAATAGTTTTATTAAAGATTCATTGGTTGTTTATCTGGCTATCTTTAGGAGTGACTCTAGATCTTATGAAGATAGTATCTTTTGCATACTCTTTGATGACACCTCTTGAGTCCATAAGATTGTTTAATACTGCCAGAAATATTTACTGTTTGGCCTTGCTGAAGCCTGACAAGATATGAGAAAGGACTTCATAACTCTATGATCAGAAATTTGGCCAAATTGGAAGGTGATATTCAGAGCTTGATATAATTTTTTTTCTTTTTAGGATTTTTCCCCTAATCTCAATGTGCCAGAGGTAAAAACATTCTCATAGGTGGATGCATCTGTTAGTCCTTTGATATGATTCAAGTGGCAAAATAATTCTTTGAGGAATTAAAAATAGCTATCCTTGTTTTACAAATCTTATCTTTTTTTTGTTTTTAAAGATTTTTTTTTTTGTCAGAGAGAGCACAAGCAGGGGGAGTGTCAGGCAGAGCAGGTAGAGGGAGATGCAGGCTCTCTGCCAAGCAAGGAGCCCAATGTGGGCCTCGATCCCAGGACCCTGGGATCATGACCTGAGCTGAAGGCAGGTGCTTAACCGACTGAGCCACCCAGGCGTCCCACAAATCTAGTCTTTATAGGGCCAGAAACAATTCAAAAATAACCCATCCTTCTTACCAATACCCAAACCTCCCCTATTTATCTCAAAATGCTTGTAAGAATTATAAAAATTATGGCCTTGAAGGAACAAAAGTTCCTCTAGGAGGACTTTGCTTTTCTCCCCTGTGCATTAAGATGTAATTGTTCAGTGTTCTATCTGGTCTTCTCAGGAATGCTTATCTACCATCTCTTTTAAAGGCAAACTTCAGGGAGATGTTTGGTTTTTTTTAAAACAAAAGTATAGTTGACATACAATATTACATTAGTTTTAGGTGTAGATTCCACAAGCCTATAGGTTATGTTATGCTCATTAATACAGCTACAATCTGTCACCATACAACACCATTATAATACCATTGACTATATACTCTATGCTGTACTTATTATTCCCATGACTTATTCACTCTGCAACTGGGGGCCTTTATCTTCCATTCCCCTTTACCCATTTTGCCCATCCCCCAAGCCTCTGCCCTTTGACAACCATCAGTTCTATTTATGGATTTGTTTCTGCTTTCGGTTTACTTTTACATTTGTTTAAGTTCCACACATAAGTGAAATCATTTGGTATTTGTCTCTTACTTCACTTAGCATAATAATCTCTAGATTCATCTCTGTTGTTGCAAATGACAAGATCTCATTCTTTTTTATGGTTGTGTAATATTCTCTCTCTATATAACATCTTTATCCATTCATCTATCGATGAACACTTGGGTTGCTTCCACATCTTGACAATAGTCAAGATATAGTCAATAATGCTATAATAAACAAAAGGGTACATATATTTTTTTCAAATGAAGTACTTTCCCTTTCTTTGGGTAATTATCCAGCAGAATTATTGGATCATATGGTATTTCTATTTTTAATTTTTCCATAGTTTCTGCACCGATTTCCATCCCCACTAACAGTTGCAGAGGTTTCCCTTTTCTCCACTTCCTCACCACCATTTGTTATTTCTTGTCGTCTTGATTCTGGCCAACCTGACAGGTGTGAGGTTGTGGTTCTGATGTGCATTTCCCTGATGATGAGTGATGTTGAGCATCTTTTCATGTGTCTGTTGGCTATCTTTATATCTTCTTTGGAAAAAAATGTCCAATGAGGTCCTCTGTTCATTTTTAAATCAGATTTATTTTTTTGGTGTTGAGTTGCATGAGTTTTTATGTATTTTGGATATTAATCCCTTATCAGATTTCTCACTTGCAAAAATCTTCTCATTAAGTAGGTTGTCTTCACTTTGTTGATGGTTTCCTTTGCAGTGCAAAAGTTTTTTTTTTTTTTATTTTGATGTAGTCCCAGTAGTTTATCTTTGCTTTTATTTCTCTTGCCTGAAGAGATCTACAAAAATGTTAAGACTGATGTCAAAGAAATTACTGCCAGTCTCCTAGGAATTGTACAGTTTCAGGACTCATATTTAGATGTTCAATCCACTGTGAGTTTACTTTTGTGCATGGTGTAAGAAAGTGGCCCAGTTTTCCCAAACCATTTGTGTAAGAGACCATCTTTTCCCTATTGCATATTCTTCCCTCCACTGTCATCAGTTAACCATACAGGTGTGAGTTTACTTCTGGGCTTTCTATCCTATTCCACTCATCTATGTGTATGTTTTTGTGTCAGTATGATATTGTTTTGATAAGTGTAGCTTTTACTATATCTCAAAATCTGGGATTGTGATACCTCCAGCTTTGTTCTCCCTTCTCCAAATTATTTTGGCTATTAGAGGTCTTTTTTGATTCCATATAAATGTTAGGATAATTAGTTCTAGTTATGTGAAAAATGCTGTTGGTATTTAGATAGGGATTGTATTGAATCTATAGATTGCTTTGGGTAGTATGGACATTTTCACTATGTTCTAACCCATGAGAATGGAATATCTTTGTATCATCTTCAATTTCTTCCATCAGTATTTAGTAGTTTTCAGCAGATACGTCTTTCACCTCCCTGTGAAGTTTATTCCTAGGTATTTTATTCTTTGTGGTACACTGTAAATGGGCATGTTTTCTTAATTTTTCTTTCTGCTAATTTGTTATTAATATATAGGAATGCAACAGATTTCTTTTTTTTTTTAAAGATTTTATTTATTTATTTGAGAGCGAGAATGAGAGAGAGACAGAGAGAGCATGAGAGGGGGAGGGTCAGAGGGAGAAGGAGACTCCCCGCCAAGCAGGAAGCCCGATGCAGGACTCGATCCAGGGACTCCAGGATCATGACCTGAGCCGAAGGCAGTCGCTTAACCAACTGAGCCACCCAGGCGCCCCACAACAGATTTCTTTATATTAATTTTACATCCTGAAATTTTACTGAATTCATTTATTACTCCTAATAGTTTTTGCTGGAGTCTTTATGGTATTCTATTTATAGTATCATGTTATCTGCAAATAATGAGTTTTACTTCTTCCTTACCAATTTGGATACCTTTTGTGTTTCTTGCCTGATTGCTAGGGCTAAGAATTCCAGTACTATGTTGAATAAAAGTGGCGAGAGCAGATAGGCTTGTTTTGTTCCTTATCTTAGTGAAAAGTTGAGTTTTCCTCTATTAAGTATGATATTAATTGTGGGTTTTTCATACATAGCCTTTATTCTTTGTTGAGAGTTTTTATCATGAACAAATGTTTAATTTTGTTAAATGATTTTTCTACATCTACTGAGATAATCAAATGATTTTTTTTTTTTTAAAGATTTTATTTGACAGAGAGAGAGAGACAGCGAGAGAGGGAACACAAGCAGGGGGAGTGGGAGAGTGAGAAGTAGGCTTCCTGCAGAGTAGGGAGCCTGATGTGGGGCTCGATCCCAGGACCCTGGGATCATGACCTGAGCTGAAGGCAGACGCTTAACGACTGAGCCACCCAGGTGCCCCGATAATCAAATAATTTTTATCTCTTGTTTTCTTGATGTGGTATATCACACTGATTGATTTTCAAGTACTGAACCATTCATATGTCTCTGGAATAAATCCCACTTGATTGAGGGGAATGATTCTTTTAATGTATTGTTGAATTCACTTCACTGATATTTTGTTGATGATTTTTGCATCTACATTCATCAAGGATGTTGGCCTATAGTTTTCTCTTTTGTATTGCCTTGTCTGGTTTTCGTATCAGGGTAACACTGGCCTTATAGAATGTATTTGAAAGCTTTCCTTCTATTTTTTTCAAGCAGAATAGGAATTAACTCTTCTTTAAGTGTTTGGTGGAATTCACCCATGAATCCATCTGGTACTGGATTTTTGTTTGCTGGGTTTTTTGTTTGTTCTTTTGTTTGTTTGTTCTTCTTTACTGATTCCATTTTGTTAGTAGTAGTCTGTTCAGATTTTTTATTTCCGCCTGATTTAGTTTTGGAAGATTGTATGTTCCTAGGAACGTATCCATTTCTTTTAGGTTTCTTCTAAGTTCAATTGTTGGCATATAACTTTTCATAGTACTTTCTTACAATCCTTTGTATTTCTCTTCCTTTTCTAATTTTGAGTCCACTTTTTTCTTGATGAATCTGGCTAAAGATTTATTAATTTTATTAAGCTTTTCAAAGAACTAGCTTTTGGTTTTATTGATTTTTCCCATGATTTTCTAGTTTCTATTTCTGCTTTGATCTTAATTCCTTATTTCTACTAGCATTGGACTTTTTTTTTTTCTATTTCCTTCAGGTATACAGTTAGGTTGTTCATTTGAGATCTTCATTTCTTATGGTAGGCCTATATTGCTATAGTTCCCTGTTAGAACTGCTTTTGCTAAGAACCAAAGATTTTGGCCCATTGTGTTTTTATTTTCGTCTCCATGTATTTGTTGATTCACTAGTTATTTAGCAGCATGTTCTTTAGCCTCCATATGTTTGTGTTTTTTTTCTTGTAACTGATACCTAGTTTTTTAATGTTGTAGTCAGAAAAGATGCTTGATATGATTTCAACCTTCTTAAATTTATTCAGACTTGTTTTGAAGCCTAAAATGTGATCTTTCCTGGATAACATTCCATATGCACCTGAAAAAAAAAGTATTCTGATGTTTCTACTGTTTTTAGACAGAATGTTGTGTTTATATCTGTTAGGTCCATCTGGTCTAATGTGTTGCTTAAAGCCACAGTTTCTCTTGTTGATTTTCTGTCTGGATAATATATCCATGATGTAAGTGGAGTGTTAAAGTCCCCTACTATCCTATTACTTTCATTTTCCCCTTTATGTCTGTTAATTTTTGCTTAATGTATTTAGGTGCATTGATATTTACTATTATTTAATGCCTTCTATTGTTACATACTTTTGCTTCCATTTGCAAGGTAAATGTTTTTCTATCCCTTTACTTTCAGTTTGTATGTGTCTTCAGGTTTGACTGCACATAGATAGGTATTGTTTTTTTAATCCATTCCACCACTTTTTTTTAAGATTTGTTTTAGAGAGAGTGTCCTAAGTGGACTCTGTGTTGAGCACAAAGCCTGATGCGAGGCTCAATCTTATGACCCTGAGATCATGGCCTGAGCTGAAACCAAGCATCAAACACTTAACCAACTGCACACCCAGGTGCCCCCCTATCTTTTGATTGGAGCATTTATACCATTTACATTTAAAGTAATTATTGCCATTCTGTTAACTGTCTTCTGGTTGTAGTTCTCTGTTCCTTGTCTTCCTAGTGCAGGTCCCCAGTAGTGGTGGGGTAGTAGTTCTGCATGCTTGTTATTTAACTCCCATTTGTGGTTATTTGCACTGGGGGTTTGGTTCCCAACACCATCTCAGCCCCTCTTACCCTTTCTGATGTGGCCTTCTTTCTACAACTAGCTATGGAAGATCTGTTATGCCAGTCTTCAGGTCATTTTCAGATGTAGTTATATAAATTTAGTTGTTATCTCAATGTGTTCCTGGGCTGATAAGAGCTCAGGACCCTCCTACTCTGCAACCTTACTGCTACTCTCTGTAATTTGAGTCTTCTTTAGGGCATTATGATGGGTAAAGGAATGTAAAAAACAACAACAAAAAAATGAGATTTGTCAAGGAGCTGGAAGTACCCAAAGCAGCCATTTTGGATTTTCCACAGCCCCAACTGTTCTTTAACTTAGAGTGACCATTTACCTGTTTTAATTTCTGATTCAGGTGTAGATGGATGTGAAGATGGCAGTAGTCTGGCAATTAGGGGCCTCCTTTTTTTTTTTTTCCCCCAAAGCAGAATGGACTTCATCCACATGTGCCACAATCTTGCAAATGCAATCAAAGAAACCTTAGTATTACTTATGTGACAATACTTCCCATGTAATTTACATATCAAATAAGCCTAACTGGTTTAACATCCTCTGTTAAGTTCCAGATAAAAATGTTTTAAAAAGGGTTTTAAAGCACTTGATGAAACAAAATCACAGATCATTATGAAATTTGATTGTGGAAGTTTCTTTACCTTTAAAATATTATCAAAAACAGAGCAAAAGTCCAAGAAAACTTTTCACAGAGTAAAAAAAAAAAAAAAAAAAAATTCTAAATATGTACCAGCTTACTTTTGATTTTAAAACCCATTTTTAAATAAATTCATTCAATCTTATCCAGCTTGGCCATACAGTAATATTCCTTTTCAAATATTCCTTTTCCACAAACCTACTGTATTTTTCCTCTTTAAACAACCAGCCTTATTGGACAAAATTACTTTCTTTGCCCTCAACGAAAAATGCATCTCCATTTCTTATACCCTGTCTTACTGAAGACATCCCATTTTTCTAGCACATGGAGGTATTATTATTTCTAGTAGTTTTAATGGTATACATCACTTAGAATTCTTAAACCTCAGAATCTTAATTTCTAGTGGAAACTAAGAACGAATTACAATCTGTTATACCAGCATTCTTTAAATTTGGAAATTTATGAATACATTTCATAATTTCTAGAAGCATAGGGTTTTTTTTCCCAGTGTAGCATTAACATACCCAAATATTGCTTTAGTTTCTGTGAAATAAGAAACCAAAAGTAAATAAACCTATACTGAGTAATTCTTTAGTATTTTGTCTTATTAGGAAATGATCTAGATACTTGATGAATTTAACTACTCATCATTTAACCTAACTCTGAGAAACTTCAATATTCTAGGTTACCAAAAGATTTGGAAAGTAGACATAAATATTGCTGAGAGTTCATTTATGAAAACTTTTATCTTGCTTACATCTATTTAATTCACTTGTTCTTAGTAATTATGTTTAGATTGTCTAATACATAATGAAGTTTTTTCTAGGTAAAGTCAGCGATTATCCTAAGCTATTTTATTATTGATCTTGTGTGGGATAACAAACTTATTTGGCTAGTAAACTCTGGTAAAATAAAAGTTGTATATTTAATGTTGATAACTCTAAAAACATATAAGTTTTAATTAGATAAGCTGTCTTTCATATCAAATATTTTTTTAGGGTCACATGAACTTGAATAACATTTGGGTTGGTATCTATCTTTCTGAAGGTTTTAGAGTGCCTAATCCTTACAGGTGCTTGCCTTCCAACCAACTAAATAGAGTTCTTGTGCGAATTCTAGTAATATTACCCAGAGGTAGAAAACACCACATATCTACAACATACATGAACATACTCAGCTACCTTATAGCTTCCATTTTAGAATTACTACCATGAAATACATACAAAATTCACTAGTTATAGAAGTTCAGTGTGAGTGTGTTTTTTGGGTAGGTGGAATAAGTTAAGGTTACCTGTGTAGATGCATCAAGCTTTTTCTAATATTTGTAGAGAAGACACGATTTGTCCTTACCAAGTCAAGTTCCAAATGACCTTTCCCCTCATTCTGTTTATTTTGATAAGAATTACCTCTCTGGGGTTCCAATCCAAGGTGGCAATGTAGGAAGACCCTGAACTCACCCCCTCCTGGACATAACAAGTCTAAACCTATTTATAGAGTAATTCCTACTGAAGAAGGCTGACTGAACAGCTTCTGTGCAACAAAAGATAGACCACATAGAGAACAGCATGAGAGACAGAGACACAGTACAAAAGGGAATCCCACCTGATGCTGCGAACAACAGTGGGAGGGATAGTGCTGATGAATCATGAATAGATACATGTACCCTGGGGCACAGAAAAAAAAGCCACAGATTAAAGGAGCAACCAGAATATAAAAGATCCAGCCCTAGAACTTTGCCAAACACAGGTAGAGCTGCTGGAACTCTCTGGGTCTGAGGAGCCGGCAAGATCCATGGTTCACATTTCCTCTCCATCTTAATGGTACAGATGGGAACAGGGTTTGGATGCCGCAGTTGGCCTGCTGGCACAGCAATCCCTGGAGTCTAGCCCCTACCAGCTCCAGATGCCCTGGGGCATAGGACAAAGCTATAGTTTAAAGGGATAAGTAGGATATAGAGGAACTATCTCTAGAACCCTGCCAAACAATGGGGTAACAGCTAGAACTCTTTGGGTTGGAGAGCATAATGAGCAACACAGCTGATCACAGTCCATCTTGATTATGGGATCTGGATGCCATTGCTGGCTTATGATCTACCATCCCCAACTGTTCCACTAAGGCAGCATTCACTACAACTCTATCCATCATGCTTTGTGCTGGTGTCACAAAGCACTGGAACACTCGGGCCTGGAAAACTTTGGCTCCGGATGGCTTGCTAAGGAATACATGGAATGTAGTGCTCTAGGACTTCCTTGCTCATGCCTATTTTGGCTTCAGCCAGGGCCACCCCCACCAGTATTTCCTGCCTATTATACCCCAGGTCACCCCAGTCCATATCAGCCATGGTTCCAGTTGCCCCCACTTGGGTACCCCTTGCAGTGAGTACCCTGGGACACCCTGTCCTATACCCACTTCAGCTGTCCTGCCAGAGTGCCCTCTGGGTGGGCTCCAGTCATCCCAGTCACCAGCCACACACAGTCTATACAGGGGATGACCATATATAAGACTATTCCTTCAAGTTTAGGAGAAGCAGCTGTTCTGCCTAATTCACAGAAAGAAAACAAAGTTATACAAAATGAGGACACAGAGTAATATGCTCCAAATGAAAGAACAAGACAAAATCTCAGAAAAGTAACTAAATGAAACAGAAATATGCAATATGTCTGATAAAAGAATTTAGAGTAGTGATCATAAAAATGGTCAGTAGACTGGAGAGAAGAGTGAAACAACTTGGAACTTCAATAAAAAGACAGAAAATATAAAGAACCAGAGTTGAAGAATACAATAACTGCAATGAAAAATACATTAGAAGAAATCAATAGACTAGCAGATACAGAAGAATGGATCATTGATCTGGAAGACAGGGTAATGGAAAGCAGTCAAGATGAACAGCAAAAAGAAGAACTTTAAAAAATGAGGATAGCTTAAGGAATATTTTGGGCAACATCAAGCAAATATTTGCATATAGGGGTCATAGAAGAAGAGAAAGGGGCAGAAAAGTTATTTGAAGATATAATAGATGAAGCTCTCCCAAACTGGGGAAGAAAAGAAGAATCTAGTATCAGGAAGTACAGAGAGTTCCAAACAAAATGAACCCAATAAGTCCACACCATGACACACAATAATTAAAATGCCAAAGTTTAAAGAGAACTTTCAAGGAAAAGTTTACAAGGGAAACCCCATAGGGCTATCATCTGAATTTTCAGCAGAAAGTTTGCAGGCCAGAAGAGAGTGGCGTGATATAATCAGAGTGCTGAAAGGAAGAAAAAACTACAACCAAGAATACTCTCCTGGCAAGGTTATCATTCAGAATGGAAGGAGAGAGAGTTTTCCAGAAAAACACAAATGGGTTTACCACCACTAAACTGGTCATACAATAAATAGTAAAGGGACCTTAAGTGGAAAAGAAAGGCCATAATTAGGAGAAAATTATGAATAAAGATATATAAAATATGAAAACATATATAAAAATGTGGAAGGGAAATTTAAAAAAAGTTTTTTTAGAATTTATTCTAACGGGGCGCCTGGGTGGCTCAGTTGGTTAAGCGACTGCCTTCGGCTCAGGTCATGATTCTGGAGTCCTGGGATCGAGTCCCGCATCGGGCTCCCTGCTCGGTGGGGAGTCTGCTTCTCCCTCTGACCCTCCCCCCTCTCATGTGCGCTCTCTCTCTCTCTCATTCTCTCTCTTTCAAATAAATAAATAAAATCTTTAAAAAAAAAAAAAAGAATTTATTCTAACAAGTGACCATCAACTTAATATAGACTGCTATATACTTAGGATGTTATATGTGAACCTCATGGTAACCACAAAACCAGAACTTACAATACACAAAAAATAAGAGAAAGCCAAGCATAACACTACACAAAATCATCAATCACAAGAAGAGAATAGAAGGGACAGACAGGAACTACAAAAAAAAAAAAAATTAACAAAATGGCAATAAGTACATACCTATCAATAATTTATATGTAAATGGTATGAATGTTCCAATCAAGAGATGTAGAGTGGTGGAATGGATAAAAGAACAAGACCCACCTATATACTGCCTACGAGAGACCCACTTCAGACCTGAAGACCTATACACTGAAAATGAAAGGATAAAAAAAGTCCATGCAAATGGAAGCCAAAAAAAAAAAAAAAAAATCCAGTATAGTAATAGTTATATCAGACAAAATAAAATCTTTAAAAAATTGTTTTAAAAATAAAGTTTATTTGTCAGAGCACACAGGCAGGGAGAGCAGCAGTGGAACAGGCAGCGGGAGAAGCAGGCTCCCTGCTGAGCAGGGAGGCCGATGTGCAACTCCATCTCAGGACCCTGGGATCATGACCTGACTAAAGGGAGACGCTTAACCAACTGAGCCACCCAGGCATTCCCAAAATAAACTTTAAAGACCGTAAAACAAAACAAAACAAACAAAAGGGTATTACATAATGATAAAGGGGTCAATCAACAAGAGGATATGGTAATTGTAAATATACCCTACCATTAGACCTCCTAAATGCAGAAAGCAAATATTAGAAAGGGTAAAATTGATAGTAATAATATAGGACTTTAACACTCCACTTATATCAATGGATACATCATCTAGTCAGAAAATAAAAGTGTCTTTGAATAGTACTTTAGACCAGATGGACCTACAGATATATACAGCACATTCTATCCAAAAAACAACAGAATACACAATATTTTCAAGTCCATATAGAACATTCTCCAAGACAGATAACATGTTAGGCTACAAAACAAATCTCAATAAATTTAAGAAGATTGAAATCCTATCATGCATCTTTTCCAATCAAAAATAGTATGGAACTAGAAATTAATCACAAGAAGAAACTAGAAGAAACACAGATAGAGGCTAAATTACAGGCTATTAAACAGCCAATGGGTCAATAAAGAGGAAATGAAAAAATACATGGAGATAAATGAAAATGAAAATCCAACAAACAAAATCTTTGGGATGCAACAAAAGTAGTTCTACGAGAGAAATTTATAGTGATATAATGATACACAGTGGTTTAGTGATACCTCAAGAAACAAGAAAAATCTCAAATAATGTCATCTTACATTTATAGAAACTAATAACAGAAAAACCACAAAGCCTAAGTTTGGTAGAAGGAAGGAAATAATATAGATCAGAGCAGAAATAGAAAAATAGGAAAGATCATGAAACAAAGCAGATTCTTTGAAAAGTTAAAATTGATAAATCTTGGGACGCCTGGGTGGCTCAGTCATTAAGTGTCGGCCTTCGGCTCGGGTCATTATCCCAGGCCCTCGGATCGAGCCCCACATCGGGCTCCCTGCTCAGCGGGTGGCCGGCTTCTCCCTCTCCCACTCCCCCTGCTTGTGTTCCCTCTCTCGCTGTCTTTCTCTGTCAAATAAATAAATAAATAAATAAATAAATAAATAAAAATCTTTAAAAAAACCTGATAAATCTTTAGGCAGACTGATTCAGAAAAAAAAATCAAACAAAAGAGTAAAAGTAATAACAAATAACACAGAAATTCATAGGATTATAAGAGAATACCATGAAAAGTTATATGCCAACAAACTGGACACCCTAGAAGAAATGAATAAATCCACACATGCAAAGAGGAGTTAAAACCTATTCTTTTCAAACTATTCTAGAAAACAGAAGAGGAAGGAAAACTTCCAAATTCGAGGTCAGCATTACCCTGATACCAAAACTAGACAAAAAACACTACCAAAAAACTACAGGTTGAACATTTCTAACATAGATGTAAAAATAATCAACAAAATATCAGCAAACCAAATTCAACAATACATCAAAAGGATCATTCAGCATCATCAAATGGTGTTTATTCTGAGGATGCAAGATCATTCAATATTTACAAACCAATGAATGTGATGCATTAACATTAACAAGAAGAAAAGTAAAAGCCATATGATCATCTAATAGATGCAGAAGGAGCATTTGACAACATACAATATCCATTCACCATAAAAATTCTCAACAGCCTGGATTTAGAGGGAACATACCTCAACATAATAAAAGCCATATATGAAAAACCCACAGTAACATCATATTCAATGTGGAAACACTGAAAGTGTTTCCTCTAAGATCAGGAACAAGTCAGGATGTCTACCTCATCACTTTTATTCAATATTGTACTGGAAGTCCTAGCCATGGCAATCAGACATCCAAAGTTATAAGGAATAAGTAAAAGTGTCACTATTTGTAGATGACATGATACTATAAATAGAAAACCATAAAGACTCCACCAAAAGACTATTAGAACTGATAAATGAATTCAGTAAATTTGCAGGATACAAAATTACTATACAGAAATTTGTTGCATTCCTATACACTAATTACAAAGTACAAAGAAAAATTAAGAAAACATCCCCACTTCTAATTGCACCAAAAAGAATAAAATAGCTAGGAATAAACTGAACCAGGGAGGTAAAAGACCTATATGATGAAAGCTATAAAACATTGATGAAAGAAATGGAAGACAATACAAAAAAATGGAAAGATCATTCTATACTCATGAACTGGAAGAGTTGATATGGTTAAAATGTCCATACTACCCAAAGCAATGTACAGATGTAGGTAATCCCTATCTAAATACTAACAGTATTTTTCACAGAACTAGAAATAATTATCCTAAAATTTGTATGGAACCACAAAAGATCTCTAATAGCCAAAGCAATCTTGAAGGATCACAATCCCAGATTTTGAGATACACCAAAAGCAACACTAATCAAAACAATATCATACTGGAACAAAAACAGACACACAGATGAGTGGAATGGGATAGAAAGCTGTTCTAAATAAAAGATTCATGGCAGTCATATTCTCAGTTTTGAAGGGGAAAACACTTTATTGACATTATAAAAATCTAATTGAAACAGAAAGGAAAAAAGGGAAATCTGCACATAGATGAGGGCAACAGTAAGCTGTAAAGAAGAATAAGACAGTTACATCAAATTGGATACTTAAAACATCCAACTTCATCAGCTGGGGAAACCCCATGGAAATAGCCAGCTGGAATCCCAATTGAGAGGCCTGAGTGGAGCATCCTCCCCTCAGGTGAGACTTCCAACTGACCATTCCCATAAGGGCCACATTTATAGGGCAAATGATGGGATCTGAAGTTAAACATTTGTTTGCCTATGTGCAATTTGGAGCCAGCTGCATTCCTATGTTATATGTCTTTACATACTCGAGGAGCCTGGACTAGGTGGGTTTGCTTCCCCTCCCAGATGCCATTCTGGGGAGTGGATGGGGACATAAGGCAAAATTTATTGCTCTTGGAGTCCAGACCAGAAGGGCCAATTCTAACCTGGAGGCCAGCTAATGTCAACTAATCAGACTCCCAAGGTCACTCATGTAGCTCAAGTCTCACAAACAACATTCTTTAGCCTGCCTGTGTATGTGCAGGTCTGGATAGTAGATTATAGAGGACACATCACAGAAACCTCCATCCATACAATACAAAAGCCCAGAAGTAAACTCACACCTATATTGTTAATTGACGATGGTGGAGGCAAGAATATACAATGGAGAAAAGACAGTCTCTTCAATAAATGGTGTTGAAAAAACTGGACCACTTTCTTACACCATACAGAAAAAATAAACTCAAAATGGATTGAACATCTAAATGTGAGTTCTGAAACCATAAAACCCCTAGAAGAAAACATAGGTAGTAATTTCTCTGACATCAGCTTTAGCAACATATTTATGGATAGGTCTCTTCAGGCAAGAGAAACAAAAGCAAAAATAAATACTGGGACCACACCAAAATGAAAAGCTTTTACACAGCAAAGAAAACCATCAGCAAAACAAAAGGCAACCTACTTAATGAGAGAAGATATTTGCAAGTGATATATGCAATAAGAGGTTAATAGCAAAAATAGAGAACATACACACACACACACACACACAGCATACAAAACCAAACACCAAAAAAAAAAAAAAAAAAAAGAACAATCTGATTAAAAAATTGTCAGAATAGACATTATTCCAAAGAAGATATAGCTGGCCAACAGGTACCAGGAAAGATGCTCAACATCATTAATCATCAGGGAAATGCAAATCACAACTACAATGAGATACCACCTCACACTTGTCAGAATGGCTAATATCAAAAAGATAATGACAAGTGCTGGTAAGGATGTGGATGAAAGAACCTTCACATACCATTAGTGGGAATGTAAATGGGTATAGCCACTGTGGAAAACAGTATAGAGATTCCCCTGAAAATTAAAAATGGAACGAGTACTTCCACTGCTGAGTATTTACCCAAGGAAAATGAAAATACTAGTTCAAAAAGATACATACACTCCTATGTTTATTGCAACATTATTTAGAATAATCAAGATATGGAAGCAACTCAAATACCCATCAATGGATGAATGGATAAAGATGTGATTCATATGGGCGCCTGGGTGGCTCAGTCGTTAAGCGTCTGCCTTCGGCTTGGGTCATGGTCCCAGGGTCCTGGGATCGAGTCCCACATTGGGCTCCCTGCTCGGCGGGAAGCCTGCTTCTCCCTCTCCCAATTCCCCCTGTTTGTGTTCCTGCTCTCGCTATCTCTCTCCTCTCTGTCAAATAAATAAATAAAATCTTTAAAATAAAATGTGATTCATAAACCCACATACAAGCACAGAGTAATATTATTCAGCCATAAAAAAGAATGACAACTTGCATTTTTGAAAAGATGAATGGACCTAGAAGGTATTACGCTGGTATGAGCAGCTATTATAAGTCTCTAATATCTTATGCTCAAGACTATTAACAGATTAAAGAAGACTTCCTGGATTCCAATTTAAAGGATCCTGTTGATCACAACCTGTTGATCTGATTATTATTTTGGAAACATCATCAGAGCAAAACAGCTCACATGCCCAGTTGGAAAGGACCTTACCAAGTGTTCGTGGCTACTGATAACGCTGCACAACTAGGAGGTACTAAGGCTTTTGGGTACACATCACACAGCTATAGTAGGTTCCACCTGATGCTGGAGACTTCTAAACCCAATTGCCAAGGAAGATAAATAGCTAACATTGAGTTAGACTGCTTCTACCCAAGACGGCAAATTAAAACTTCATACTTTAAATGTTTCTTCTTTTCCTTTCCCTTATCTGGCCTGGAAAGATAATGTCCTCATCTATATTTTCCAAGCCATTGCTCAGTGAGGGGGTGGAGGATGAGCTCTAGAATTAAACAACAACAACAACAACAACAACACCTTTTATTTCAAGCTGGGAGAAAAATCTAACAGTGCCCCTAATTTTTCACAAGCAAAAGAAAACATCTCATCGGTCAACTCCCTGAATTTACATTATTGAATTAAAAAGGACCTACCAGGAGGCTTTGTGATTCCAAATGTATTCCTTTTGGCAGGTCCCTATTTACCTGGTTAGGGATAAATATAAATAAGTCTCTGATCAAGAACTTCTTAAATCTTAAAATTATTGCAGAATCTGCTGCTAAAACAATAGGGGTCCAACAAAGATCCTTTAATTCTCTAGTCAAAATAGTTCCTGATAATGGGATAGCCCTTTATTATCTTTTAGGTGAGCAAGGAGGTGCCTGTGCTGTGGCTACTACCACCGGCTGTATCTGGATTAACACTTCTGTGAAAGTTAAAACTCCGTTAGCAAAGATCACTAAATAAGGCACTTGGCTTTAAAGGGTGACTTCTTCAATTGGGATTTTCTTTGGTTTGCATCTTGAGGACCATGGTTCTGAAGTACACTCCAAATTTGGGAATTATCCTGCTTATAGTTATCATAATAATCTCCCTGGTGCATTGTATCCTCTCAAAAGCTTTAAATGTCTATTCACAGCCACTAAATACCAGGCAGATGTTCTAAGATTGGAACATCAGAGGAAAAGAGAAGAAAATAACTTAAGGATTGCGGACCTAAATTGTGGCCTATGAATATCACAAGGATTCAGAAAAACACACACACACACCCATGACCTGTGAATATCACACACAGGATCAGGAAAAGCTACAAGAAGTGCAGACCAGTAGCTGAGAGTACCACCAATGCCTTAAATTTTTAACTGATCATAAGGGGAGAATTGTTAAAAAGAAAACCACAGGCCCCAAATGACATCACTTAGGCCAAGTCACCAAATGGGACTTAATACCTAATCTAATGGCAGTTTCAACCTCTCCCAGAAATGTTAAGTCTTAACCAGTCAGTCAGGAATTTTCTGATCAGCCCCAATGAGGTAATCAGTCACAGAGGCCCTCTCCATCCACCAAAGTAAGATGAGGTAATCTGCATAAAATCTTCTATTCTTCCCACTAATGGAAAGTGACCTTGCCTGGAACATTTCTTTCTTTTTTTTTTTTTTTAATAACTTTCTTACCTCACCCTTTTCTCCCTAAAAAACCTTCCACTCTATACAACTCTGAGTTTTCCTCTACTTGCTAAATTTATGAATCATTTAAACAAAGCCAATTTGATCTTCAAATTTACTCAGTTGAATTTTGCTTTTTAAGAGTAAAGAAAAATTAATCATACACTTATGTTTTTATTCATAAATCACATTAAGTATTATATATTAAATTATACAAAATATTATATAGAAGTAGCATAAGCTTTCTAAACATTGTCAGTAGAAAATATTCCAGTGGTGATTTCGGCTTTTTGTGGCATATTGTTGAGCATGTACAACAGGACCTAAAGACTTTTAGATAGAATAGCGGCATCTGGGTGGCTCAGTCAGTTAAGAGTCTACCTTTGGCTCAGATCATGAGCCCAGGGTCCTGGGATTGAGCCCCATGTAGGGCTCACTGAGCAGTGGGGAGCCTGCTTCTCCCTCTCTCCCTGCTGCTCCCCCTGCTTGTGTTCTCACTGTGAAATAAATCTTTATAAAAAATTTAGATAGACTAAACAGTATTTGATTTTTTTTTTTAATTTAGCACCTTTCGATACTAGTACAGAGGATCTCATTTCTTGGCCTTCAAAATTCCAGCACCCTAACTTTAGCTGAGCACCATTTATTCTATTATTACAGATCCTTAGGTCACCTCTGTACCTTGAATTTCTCAAATCTATCCTTCCTACAGTTTTCAGAATCTACTACTAAAATGCAAATATGACCATTTCACATTCCCGTATGTGCTTACTCATTGTTAAAAGGCACATTTCCAAGTTTCTGATTACAGCACACATTTTTTCCAGTATTGAGATCCTACCTACTTACCTTTTCCAATCCCATTTGCTGCCACTATCTACCTCATACTTGAAGCTCCAGCACACCAAATGATAAATATTTTCCCTGAGCATACCTGTGTGTTCTTCTCTCATCACTGTTCCTTTGCTCATGTGATGAATTCTACCCAGAATCCCCCTCTCCAACACCAATTGGTGTGAATAAATTCTATTTATGGCCATAAATTCAATTATGCTGTCACAAATTTTTGATATCTCTTCAAACAGTGATATATAACTCAAAGATAAAGGAATGATTGGCACATTTAACTATATAAGACCATCATAAACTAAATATTGTAAATATGAGACAGACTTAAGTGTGAATATATTAGCAGTGTGCTTTCAACAGAGGAAGGGTTAATATAGAAACTACAGAGTTCCTCCAAACAATAAGCAAACATTAACTGAACTAGTATCAATGGCGGAAACATACAAGTAATTCAAAAAAGGAGAAATTCAACATGTGCATGAGTAGATGGTCAACTTTCAATATTATCAAGAAATCACAAGTAAAAGAAAAAAAATCGGGGCACCTGGGTGGCTCAGTCGTTAAGCATCTGCCTTCGGCTCAGGTCATGGTCCCAGGGTCCTGGGATCGAGCCCCGCATTGGGCTCCCTGCTCTGCGGGAAGCCTGCTTCTCCGTCTCCCACTCCCCCTGCTTGTGTTCCCTCTCTCGCTGTGTCTCTCTCTCTGTCAAAATAAATAAATAAAATCTTAAAAAAAAAATCAATCCTGCTTTTTACATATTACATTGAAAAGTGTTTGAGGGGCACCTGGGTGGCTCAGTCAGTTAGGCATTTGCCTTTGGCTCAGGTCATGATCCCAGAGTCCCAGGATTGAGCCCCACATCTCTAGCAGGGAGTCTGCTTCTCCCTCTGTTCCTCACCCCGCTCGTGCTCTGTTTCTCACTCTCTGTCTTCTCTCAAATAAATAAATAAAAATCTTAAAAAAAAAGTGTTTGAAATGACTGACAATATTCTGTGTTGGTAAAAAATTAGGAAAGCAAGCTCTCATACACTAAGTCCTCAAGGAAGTCAATTAAAATGTATACATATTTTGACATGGCAATTTCCCCTTCTAAAAATTTCTCCTACAAAATGCCCACACCCAAATATACAAAGGCCATTTCTTAATTTTAACAGTCAAAAATTTAACAGCCTATGTGCCCATTAAATTTTATATGTATAAGTGAAATTATAAACAGTGAATGTTAACTTTTAAATACCATGCACATATTGGAAAATAATAAAAACTAGGGTATATATTTGCAAGATACATTAGGAATAAAGATCACATCACAGAACAGTAAGAACAGTATAATATTCTTATGTTAAAATATATTTTTAATTTTCAATATAAGACAGGAAGTATGGATAGTTGGCTAAAATACTTATTTTATAACACTGCCTGTGTTTCATTCCCAGTTCCACCACTTACTAATTACATGACATTAAATGAGTTATATGTCTTCTTATAGCTCAATTTCCTCATCTGTAAAATGGATATAAATATGTTTTTTAATGAGTAATAAAAAGATTGAAAGATGCTCATGGATATATCACTAGGGGTTATTTCTAAGCAAGGAATTGGGAACACAGGGGTTTCACTTGAGACTTAATTCTTACTCTATATATTTCTGCATTTTGAAATATTTTACATTAGGCACATTATTTTTACAATGAATTCTGTTAAAGTGGAATTGCTCAGATCTACAATATAAACAAGTCTTCCATGTAAACACAATTAATTCAATTGTTACAAGGAAGACCCATGTCCAGAATATGAGCATTTATGCTGTGTTTGTTTTTATGGATATACCACAGCATATAGAAGAAGAAAACTCGGGGCGCCTGGGTGGCTCAGTTGGTTAAGCGACTGCCTTCGGCTCAGGTCATGATCCTGGAGTCCTGGGATCGAGTCCCACATCGGGCTCCCTGCTTGGCAGGGGGTCTGCTTCTCCCTCTGACCCTCTTCCCTCTCACGCTGTCTCTCATTCTCTCTCTCAAATAAATAAATAAAAAATCTTTATTAAAAAAAAAAAAAAGAAAACTCATCCACACCCTAACTTTCATCTAAGATAAGAAATGTTAGTATGAAACTAAATAAAGTAAAGCATGCAATGATAGGTAAAGTTTTAGGAAGGTATTAGTTTGTACAGGGGCTGTTCACCTAGGTTGACAATTCTGGGTGGTAAAAGCTTGATTACAGTTCCCAGTTCAAATTAACTTGGTCAAGGTATCTATCTGAATCATAGGTATTTTATTTACAAATTCATATATTTTTTAATTTTTTAAATTTTTTTCAATTTAAATTCAATTGGCCAACATATGGTACATCATTAGTTTCAGATATAGAGTTCAGTAATTCAACAGTTGCATATAACACCCAGTGCTCATCACATCACATGCTTCCCTTCATGCCTATCACCCAGTTACCCCATCCCCCCGGCCCACCTCCCCTCCAGAAACCCTCAGTTTCTTTCCCATAGTAAGAGTGTCTCATGGTTTTTCTCCCTCTCTGATTTCTTCCTAGTCCATTTTCCCTCCCTTCCCCTATGATCCTCTGTTCTGTTTCATATATTCCTCATATGAGTGAAACCGTATGATAATTGTCTTTCTCTGACTTATTTCACTCAGCATAATACCTCCAATTCCATCCATGTCAATGTAAATGGTAAGATTTCGTTCTTTCTGATGGCTAATATTCCATTGTATATGTGTATATATATATACCACATCTTCTTTATCTATTCATCTGTCAATGGACATCTGGGCTCTTTCCATAGTTTGACTATTGTGGAATTGCTGCTATAAACATTGGGGTGCGGGTGCACCTTCAGATCACTACATTTGTATTTTTGTGGTAAATACCTAGTAGTGCAATTGCTGGGTCATAGGGTAACTGTATTTTTAACTTCTTGGAACCTCCATAGTGTTTTCCAGAGTGGCTGCACCAGCTTGCATTCCCACCAACAGTGTAGGAGGGTTCCCTTTTCTCCGCATCCTCACCAACATCTGTCGTTTCCTGACTTGTTCATTTTAGCCATTCTGACTGGTATGAGGTGGTATCTCATTGAGGTTTTGATTTGGATTTCCCCGATGCCGAGTGATGTTGAGCATTTTTTTCATGTGTCTATTGGCCATTTGTATGTCTTCTTTGGAGAAATATCTGTTCATGTCTTCTGCCCATTTCTTGATTGGATTATTTTTTTCTTTGGGTGTTGAGTTTGATAAGTTCTTTATAGATTTTGGATACTAGCCCTTTATCTGATAAGACATTTGTAAATATCTTCTCCCATTCTGTCGATTGTCTTTTGGTTTTGTCAACTGTTTCTTTTGCTATGCAAAAGATTTTTATTTTGAAGAAGTCCCAATAGTTCATTTTTGCTTTTGTTTCCCTTTGCTTTAGAGATGTGTCTAGCAAGAAGTTGCTGAGGCCAAAGTTGAAGAAGTTGCTGTCTGTGTTCTCCTCTAGGATTCTGATGGATTCCTGTGTCACCTTTAGGTCTTTCATCCATTTTGAGTTTATCTTTGTGTATGGTGTAATAAAATGGTCCAATTTCATTCTGTCCAATTTTCCCAACACCATTTGTTGAAGAGACTGTCTTTTTTTCCATTGGATATTCTTCCCTGCTTTGTCAAAGATCAGTTGACCATAGAGTTGAAGGTCTGTTTCTGGATTCTCTATTCTGTTCCACTGATCTATGTGTCTGTTTTTGTGCCAGTACCATACTATCTTGATAATTACAGCTTTGTAATGTAGCTTAAAGTCTGGAATGGGTCAACCAGGAAATTAAAGAAGAATTTTGAAAATTCATGGAAACTGGAGTGCCTGGGTGGCTCAGTCGGTTAGGCTGCTGCCTTCGGCTCGGGTC
Source organism: Neomonachus schauinslandi (assembly GCF_002201575.2). NCBI lineage: Eukaryota > Metazoa > Chordata > Mammalia > Carnivora > Phocidae > Neomonachus > Neomonachus schauinslandi. Next base: position 66,991,799 of record NC_058410.1, read on the forward strand.
ATGATCCTGGGGTCCTGGGATCAAGCCCCACATCGGGCTCCCTGCTCAGCGGGAAGCCTGCTTCTCCCTCTCCCTCTGCCTGCCTCTCTGCCTACTTGTTCTCTCTCTCTGTCAAATAAATGAATAAAATCTTAAAAAAAAAATTCATGGAAACAAATGAAAATGAAACACAACTGTTCAAACCTCTGGGATGCAGCAAAGGCTGTCCTAAGAGGGAAGCACATAGCAATACAAGCAAGAAAAGTCTCAAATATACAACCGAACCTTACACCTAAAGGAGCTAGAGAAAGAACAGCAAATAAATACTAAACCAAACAGGAGATAAGAAATAATAAAGATTAGTGCACAAATCAATGAAACAGAAACCAAAAGAACAGTAGAACAGATCAATGAAACTAGGAGCTGATTCTCTGAAAGAATTAGTAAGATCGATCAATGAAACTAGGAGCTGGTTCTTTGATAGAATTAGTAAGATCGATAAACCCCTAGCCAGACTTATCAAAAAAGAAAAGGGCAACTATATGCCAACAAATTAGGCAATCTGGAAGAAATGGATGCATTCCTAGAAACACATAAACTACCAAAACTGAACCAGGAAGAAATAGAAAACCTGAACAGACTCATAACCAGCAAGGAAATTGAAGCAGTAATCAAAAATCTCCCAACAAACAAGAGTCCAGGGCTGGATGGCTTCCCAGGGGAATCCTACCAATCATTTATTTATTTTTTATTTATTTTTATTTTTTATTGTTATGTTAATCACCATACATCATTAGTTTTAGATGTAGTGTTCCATGATTCATTGTTTGTGCATAACACTCAGTGCTCCATGCAGAACGTGCCCTCTTTAATACCCATCATCAAGCTAACCCATCCTCCCACTCCCCTCTCCTCTAGAACCCTCAGTTTGTTTTTCAGAGTCCATCGTCTCTCATGGTTCATCTCCCCCTCCGATTTTCCCCCCTTCATTCTTCCCCTCCTGCTATCTTTTTTTTTTCTTAACACATATCACATTATTTGTTTCAGAGGTACAGATCTGAGATTCAACAGTCTTGCCCAATTCACAGCACTTACCAGAGCACATACCCTCCCCAGTGTCTATCACCCAGTCACCCCATCCCTCCCACCCCACCCCTCACTCCAGCAACCTTCAGTTTGTTTCCTGAGATTAAGAATTCCTCATATCAGTGAGGTCATATGATACATGTCTTTCTCTGTTTGACTTATTTCGCTCAGCATAATACCCTCCAGTTCCATCCATGTCGTTGCAAACTTTCAGGGATCATTTCTATAGTTTGTTCCTACCAAATATTTAAAGAATTAATACTTATTGTTTTGAAGCTGTTTCAAAAAATAGAAATGGAAGGAAAACTTCCTAATTCTTTCTATGAGGCCAGCATTACCTTGACCCCAAAACCAGACACAGACCCCACCAAAAAGGAGAATTACAGACCAATATCCTTGAAGAACATGGATGCCAAAATTCTCACCAAGATACTAGCCAATAGGATCCAACAGTACATTAAAAGGATTATTCATCATAACCAAGTGGATTTATTCCTGGGTTGCAAGGGTGCTTCAACATTTGCAAATCAATCAACGTGATACATCACACTAACAAAAGAAAGGACAAGAATCATATGATCCTTTCAATTGATGCAGAAAAAGCATTTGACAAAACACAGCATCCTTTCTTGATTAAAACTCTCCACAGTGTAGGGATAGAGGGAACATACCTCAATATCATAAAAGCCATGTACAAAAAGCCCACAGCAAATATCATTCTCAGAGGGGAAAAACTGAAAGCTTTTCCCGTTAAGATTTATATTTTTAAAATAAAAGATTGAATGACATTTGTGGATCCGATAGGAAGAAGACCAATTCAGAAATGATTGAATGTTAATCATAATTACATAGACACATAGTATAGAGGTCAATTTTTAATCTTTCCTCACAAGTACTGCTAAAGCATTTATTCATATGTAGTGGATAGGAGTACCTCTATTTTCTCTGTTTTAACTTTATTTCCATATTAATCATAATCTGATTATTTTCTTTTTCAAATATGTCTGTGACAGAATTATTACCTCTACTTACCAAGGTTTCCCTAAAATTGCAAATAATTTTGTCTCTGTAAGTATAGTGTTGACACTTGAAATACAATTTACATTTACTATAAGGAAGTTATATTCTTCAATTGTATGTTTCCTGTATATTGGAAGTAGATCTGAAGATAATTTTTCTCTTTGTATGATCAGAAAATGCACATAATTGAACTGTTTTTGTTTGGTTGGTTTTTGTTCTTTCTTTACCTGGGAATGACTGGACTCCTCCTAAACTGTGTTGCACTGATAACTGTCTTTGTCTTCAAGGCCTCTAGTTTGTTCTGTGATGATAGCAGTTTTATAGTCAATTCCATCTTGTAGCAGGAAAAGAACTGCTTTCAGATTGAGTACGACCTCATAAAAAAATCTTCCTACCCTGCAAAGTCATTGATTCTACAAGCTTTTCTAATTGCCAGCATTTTCCTGGCTATAGGAATCCATTCCCTTACTACTTAACTGCTTTTTGCCCATTGTATGTAAACTACGTGTATTAATTCAAAACAAGTTAATTTAAAATAAAATTAGAATTGATTGAAAAAATGTTTTGATACATATAAATACATTTTATGTCTGATATAAAGGGAGACCCTCAACATATAACTGATACCTAAAAATTATAAAAAGCTCAGGTAAGAAATCTTGAAAGCCACTAGTTATTCAAGCTCTGAAATAGTCAATTTTAACATTTAATCATTGGGTTATAACAGGTTAAAATAATTTCATAGTAGGCATGTGATGCTTATTAAATAAATTAATAAATAGATGAAAGAAGGAATGATGTGAATAATTTTTTTTGCAGATTATTTCATTACTGCTACTTGTGGGTCTTGTCCAACTTCCACTCAATTTACTCTGTGTGGACAGTGAAATTTTTATCTTTGCTGTAGCAACTACTGTGAAAATGGCTGTTCTCTCCCAGAGAGTAATATAATTTTGACTTTTAGGCTGTCTGAAAATGAAGGTCTAGAAGTAACTTCACTCTTTCTATGATCGGGAAAGACACATTTGCAGGCACCCAGGGAAGAATTAAAGTCAACATAGTATTTAACAGCCATGGGAGTACCTAATAATCCACTTTGATCATCCTCATGAGAAATACAAATTTACCTTTATATCTTTATTGTGATTCCTTCAATCTATTAAATGACTGAATTTGGCATTTCTCATCCCTTTGATTGCTCTAATCTATCAAATAATGGAACTATGTGATTCTCATTTCCTCCAAAACGGTGTTCTGTTTTTCTCTTTTCTTTTTCATAGACTGATTTACAACCTTTTCTTCTATTACTCCCTCTGGAACTCTCTTTCCATATTTCTACCAGCTTTTGTGTTAAACAGTTTAACTAAATTGCATGGTGGCTCACCCCCTCATTAACTTCAATCCTTGCCTTCCTACTTTTAAATTAACAATGCCTGACTACCAAGGGAGTTTTATGACCATCAACCCATTTCTTTCTTTTCATGATTATATAAACACAGTTATTTTATTCCCAATGAGAACACTACTAGAACACATTTTCTCTGAGATTAAAACAAAACCATTCTGCCTAAATTCCTTCATTATATATGTTTTAATTTTTTTATTGATTTCTACATTTGGGAAAAAGCTGAATGGAATTGCACATACTATTCTAAGTGTGTCATTTCAACTCAATATTTTAAAATTATATTTAATGCTTATAAGAAGATCTTTTTTAACTTATAATGCTAAATACATTATTTTTTGACTTTGGTTTTATAATTGTTTTTTCATATGTTGAAATAATATTATTGTTTGGATATTCCTAGATATTTTTGGTATTTTTACTGAAAATAAGTTACTACTTTATACATTTTTATCATTATGTGCTTTTTGATTTTGACATTGACTTTTTTACTAAATAACTTTTTTATTAATGATTCTAACATATGCTCAAAGATGCTTGTTGTGAAATTCTATCATTTAATATTTTTAAATATATTTATTCAGTGCTTTAAAAATGTTTATTATCAGTGGTCCAAAGGGAAAGTCACCATGAGGATCATGACTGGCCATATGTACTCAGCAGTAACCCAAAGACCAAATAAAGGATGGATAAACTACAGGATAGTTGTGTGGGAAGTCATTCATTCAATATTGTATGTGTGATGTTTATTATAATAAATGTTGCAGAAGATGAGTAAAGCAAAGTCTCTGCCCACAGACATAATGAGAGGCTAGTGGGGAAGTTACAACATACACTACTACTTCAGGTACATTGTAATAAAAACTGTGAAGGGAGCATAAACTGCTTTGAGAAATGGCAGGTGATGATGAGAGGAATCTTTACCAAACTTCATTGATTTAAAATCATATATTCAGTGATGCTACAAAATAGACACATTTGTAAGTATCATGTACACAAAAATGTGTAAAACAAAGTCACCTGCTCTCATGGAGTTTAATCTCTAGTGAGTGATAATCTGCACACATTCAAAGAGGAAGTGGAGGAGGCAGAGAAACATATTTCAAGCAGAAAAAAGAGCCCCCTAAAAAGTAACTTGGAATTATGAAATGATTAGAAGTACTCAGAACCAAGTACCTGTGTACTCATGCAGGGAAAGGGCTGGCAGTAGAAAAAGAGTATTGGGATACAGGGTGAGAAGAGACCATGGAGGAAATGGGGATCTCCCCACCAAGGATTTTAATTTGAACTGTGTAATCAGTAAGTTGTAATAATAATTTTTTGAGTAGAGGTATTGACAGATCTATATGTACAAAAGTAACTGAGGCAGCAGAGGGAAGGAAGTGTTACCAGCCAGACAGGAAGACCAATGATAGTATTTCTTCTAATGGTTCAATACAGACATGTTATCATGACTGGAGTTTTGGATGTGGAATAAGGTAGCTATAGAGATTAAGTGACAGGAAGAAGGGTACAAGGTGGTCCAAGTTTGGGTGGCAGGGTTTGATGATAATACAGTTTCCCATGATGGGAATGTAGAATGCAATGAAGTTTGAGAGACAAAATGTTTAGTTTGTTTGTCTGTTTTTGTTTTGAGGGAAAGAGAGAGCGCATGCAAGCAGGGCAGGGAGGGGCAAAGGGAGAGAGAGAATCTCAAGCAGGCTCCACGTTCAGCATAAAGCCTGATGTGGGGTTTGATCTCATAAACCCTGAGATCATGACCTGAGCTGAAATCAAGAGCCAGACGCTTAATCAACTGAGCCACCCAGATGCCCTGAGAGACAAGTTTTGTGGTGGAAAATTTGGATTTGAAGAACTTGTGGTTCCTATTGCTTGAGATACCAAGTAGGCTACTGGAAGCTGAAGTAATGTTGAGAATTAAAGATGAATATTTGGTATTAATATATGTTGAAGTTTCACAAAATGGGATTGGGTGAGATTGCCTGGCAGAGAAAACTGAGAGAGGAGGTAAGTGGACAAAAGGAAAGACCACTGGTGAACAATAAAATGAAGAGGCAGGAAGAGAAAAAGAAGATCTTAAGGGTCCTGTTAAAGGATAACCAGGGAAATCACTAGTGTGATTCCAGAAGAAAGGAGTATTAATAAGAACATATGATAAAACAATCTATTACATGTGGGGATCACTAATGATCATTACAGAAGCAGAGTCATAGAGTAGGAGGAGCAGGGATCATACTAAAAAGAGTGAAGAGTAAATGAGATAATAAAGTGGAAGCAACAACTGAAATACAAGAAGTGAGCACTTTACACAGAGTTTACAATATTCCAGGCCCTGTTATAAACACTTTACATAGTTTTACACATTTAGCTTTCAACAATAACCATGTGAGGTATGTATGATTATTAATCCCACATTAGAAATAATAAAACTGAGCCAGAAAGAAATGAAGTAATTAATCCAAGGATACAGGGCCACGAATAATGGAACCAGGATTTGAACTTGGTCAATTTGTTCCAAAACCTTTCCTCTTAACAACCACCGATTATTTCCCAGTGCATATACTTCTCTGCATTATGTTTTGCTGCTCCTCCCATCCAGAGGTGGAGTCAAAGTTACCACAATCATAAATTTGTGCTGGCCTTATGATTTGCTTTAATGAATAGAATGTGGCAGAGGTAATGCTGCTTGAATTCTAGAGGCTAGGCCTCAAGAGGCCTTGCAGCTTCCACCTTCACCCTGTTAAAAACACTGTCTTGAGATACCATGTAAGGATGCTAGTCTAGCCTATCAGCCACATGGAGTGGAAATGAAGTGCCCCAGGGAAAAATTAGCACTGATTTCCAGACATGTGAATAACTAACTCAGCCAAAGATGCAGCTAAATGAGCCACATGAGTAAGCCCAGGGGAAAGCAGCAGAGGAAACACCCAGACAACCCATGGGATCTTGAGACTAGACCACTAAATTTGGGGGGGCATTTGCCATGCAAGAATAAACAGTTGGTGTAGAAATTGGTATCTAAAACTGGGTGCCTGCCATAACAAAAATCTAAAACATGTGGCATTAGTTTTGGACAAAGTAATAGGAAGAAACTTTAAAAAGCAGCAAGGAGAGTGTTAGTGGATTCTGAGAGACCAATGAAGAAATTGCTACTATAGGCTTGAGAAAGGGTGATCTGTATTATCTGTAGGGTAATCTGTATTATGTAGTAGACAAACAATTGACAACAATGTCATCTGAAAAACTTGGAAGATAAAAAATAAAACCAAACAGAATATCAAAAATGTCAATTGGCTTCTTACAGGTTCATATGACAAGGTATGAAAAGGTAGACATAAACTGAAGTTCAAGTAGCAAGAAAAATCTTCAGAAATTACAGAAGATACAGTATACATTATGGGTTGGAAAATAAATCTATTTCTCTTCTCCATCTTCTCCCCATAAAATATTTTTTTAATAAAAATTGGCCTCATAGTACGTATGAAAATTAAGGTATTAAAATCTCAGAAAGTTAAATTACTACTAGTAAACCCTTTTAGCAGGAAAAGAAAAATATCTTCTGAAAATCATAAGGGCATTATCTCTTAGAAGTTTCATGTATTCCTCAAATAGTGGTTTGTTTCAAAATGAATCGTTGATTTATCTTTTAGATCATGGAGGAAACATGAATCAGATTCATAGGAAACTAGAAAATTGTAAGAAGAAATTATCAACATTACTGGCTTGAGCTAAAGGGGTCATGGTAGATTAAAATGAACAGAGGCCTCTGGGAAAATTACACAGCTGCAGACAGAGACTATTTCTTATAAGAAAAAAAGAGGGAGGGAAAAGAAAAGGAGAAGAAGGAAAAGGAAAGGAAAGGAAGAGAAAGAAAGAGGGGCAGATCATGAGTCCAAGGTCTTGAGCTAAAAGCCCAGAAGGCAGAGCCAAGAGCTGAAGGGAAAAATAGGTTAGGGAACCATTTCCAGAAAATGGAAATGGATCATCGTCAAGTCTAATTTCTTGTTCTAGGAGTTAGGAGAAGTGGTGGCATATGCCTTCCTAGAATTCAGAACCACCAGAATTTTTATAGTCCACTGGCTGCTATGTCCCTCCTTTTCCTTTCTTTTTAAAATGGTAATGATCTCTAACATGTGGGAAATGGGAATGGTAGATAAATTATTCTCTTTATTTCACAAGTCTCTGGATTAAGAAAACCTACATCTGAAAAGCCTCACCCAGAACTGATACAACCATGAAATCAAAAACTTCAATCCTGATGGTATGATTTGATGAAACTTTGGTGGGGTCTTTGAAAGGGTGAATGCATTTTGCTTAGAAGAACTGTGTAATTACTTGTGGCCAGAAGACAGGCTATAGGAGACTAAACTGCCCCAATTTTTGCAGCTTCTTCCATCAAGAGGTGAGGGCTGTTTCCCTGCTCCTTGAATCTAGGCTGTTCTGGTGGCTAGTTACAATAAATGTAATGTGTTAGAAATGACAATTCTAAAGTCTAAGGCACAGAGGATTTTCAGATTCCATATTTCCCCCTTAGAACACTACACTGACACCTCAGTGAAGGAAGAAGGTTTACTTTAGTATAGGGAGGAGAAGCCACATGGAGGGGAAGCAAAGTGTCCCAGCCAACTGGAGGCATGTGAAAAAATCCTGGACTATTCAGCCTAGCCTCCTCCCTTGTTAAATGTAGCCATATGAGTGGGCTGGGAGAACTCATAAAAGGAACCTCCCAGCCAACCCACAAAATCCTAAAGAACAATCATTGTTTTAGCTAAGTTTGGAGTGATTTTTTAAATCTAGCATTATATAAGTGATAAACATATTGTTGCTCACTACTGTACTCTACCTTTTAAAGGCGTTTGTTTGCAAAAGGCAAGAATTAAAGTTTTAATTTAAAAGAAAAGCTGAATTAATGGATGTGTATTTGTGTATGTATTTTAGAATAGGGAAGTCTAAGTCATATTTGGCAGATGGGATAAAATATAACAAGGTATGAGTAAAAATTATTAGGAATGAAAAGAGAACATAAGTATGCAGCAGAGATTAAAAATTTAAGAGATTATTATAAACAACCATATGCCAACAAATTTGAGAAATTTTAACATAAATGGGAAATTCCTAGACTGACCAAGCAGTCACAGAAAATTTAAGTAATATGAATGATATTTAGTAAGTAATTAAAAAACATCCCAAACAGATAAAACAGGCTCTTAGGTCTTCCTAGGAATATTTGGTACTCAATAAATAGTAATTTCAACCTTAACTTTATTCTTTTAGGAAATGGAAAATGAAGGAATGCTCCTCAACTGATTTTATGAGATTATGCCCAACTAGATAGTTTGTTAGATAATACCTAGTTCAATATGAACAGTTCAGGTTTTCTTCCTCCCAAACTCCTGTTCTGTACTGCAATTCCCCATCAGTACTTGACACAGTCACCAGAGAGCATTGCAGTCTGGTAATAGGCACCCTGAACACTCTTGATTTTAATAGATTATAAGCACAAGTAATAACACTCTTTGCTCTGCAGTCTGGGCTAGCTAGAAGGCCTGCATGGATCTGAGTCCCACTCAAAGCTCTCAATATTATGGGTTACCAGGTAAATAGGCAGGACTAGAATTTCCAAATGTGTGTATCAGTTGAGCAATCCACTAAATTTTGGCCTATGTCATCTATATATCTAGAGAGGTCCAGCAGGCATTGTGTTTTTCATAGAGTTAGGGGGTCTGAGATGCAACTTATCTGATACCTGGAAGGGGCATTCCAATATCCTTTAGACAACTGAACAGCTAAAACATTTAATTCAGTGGCAAGCCTCTAAAAGTCCTTCATCTTATTTTCCATCATCTAGTATGCATGTATCTTTCAAGTTATCTAGGATACGTGCTACTTACCAATCAATGTCCTATCAGCATGGACAATCAATGTAATAGACCAGCATGATTTCCTATAGGGAACAAGATAATTAAGTTTCCACTGAGCTAAATTATGGAGCCAAGCCCAGGAACTGATAAAGCCTTGTGGCAAAACAGTGCAGTTATACTCTGCCAGTTGAAAGTAAGTGACTTCTGATGCTCTTTGTTTATTGGTATTGAGGAAAAAAAAAATGTCTCAGCTTGATAGCTAATTTTCCAGGTGTCAGGGACTATATTCACTATCACCGTTAAGGAACACATGCAACTGGAGACACCTCTTGATTGAGCTTATTTTAGTCCGCTATCATTCTCTATGATCCATTGGCCTTCTTTTTTTTTTTTTTTTTTTTTTTAAAGATTTTATTTATTTATTTGAGACAGAGAGAATGAGAGAGACAGAGAGCACATGAGAGGGGGGAGGGTCAGAGGGAGAAGCAGGCTCCCTGCCGAGCAGGGAGCCCGATGCGGGACTCGATCCTGGGACTCCAGGATCATGACCTGAGCCAAAGGCAGTCGCTTAACCAACTGAGCCACCCAGGCGCCCGATCCATTGGCCTTCTACACAGGCCAAAGTTAAATGGGGCTGTGAGGGTATATGCACCTCAGTGGATGGCAATTACATCCTTCCAGTTACTCGGGGCAAAAATTATGGAATCACTCTTGATTTCGCCCTTCCTTTCATGCACACATCCAATTTGTCAAGAAATTCTATATTACTTATATTACTGTGATAGCTTCCAACCTGCTCTCTTACCTTCATCTCTGTCCTCTACCATTGATTTTCACTGGAGCAACAGAGAAATGCTTTTAAAATATAAGGCAGATTGTGTCATTCCTCTGTTGAAAACGCTGCAGTTCTCCATTTCACTCACAGAAAAGGCTGATAACTGTACAGTGGCTTACAAAACAACACGGGTTCTGGATCCCCATTAAATCTGACTTCATCTCTTGATCTCCTTTCTTGCTCACTCTACTCCAGTCATACTGGCCCCCTTGCTGCTTCTCAATCACACCAGTCATGTTCCTGCCTTGCATTCTTTGCTCTACTTGTTTCTGCTACATGGAATGTTATTCTCCTAAAATCCATATTGCTAGCCTCCTTATTTTTTTTAAGTTTTTGCTCAAAGTCATCTGCTGAATAAGGCCTCCCCTGGCCATCCTACCTAGTATAGGAAACTCCTCCTCCCCTAGTGCCTGCATAGTCCTACTGTTCCCCATGCTCTATTTTTTTCTATATATTTCATTTTAAATATGCTACATATTTAACTTGCTTATTTTACTTACTCATGTTTATTAGTTACTGTTTATTTTTTACTAGAATGTGATCCCTATGATGATAAAAATCTTTGTCTGATTTACTAATATATTCTGGGACCACAGAAGGGTGTGTGGCATATATAAGATGCTCCCAAACTTTTGAGGAATCCATAAATGAATAAATAGATAAATCTTAAAAGTATTTTAAGTGAAATAAGGCAAGTTGCAGAAAAATCCGTATCATATAATTCCATCTACATAGAACAGAATAAAGGAAAACTATAAAATGTTATTTAGCAATTCATCCATATATGTTAAACTATGAAGGAAAGTATGACTATCATTCCATGATAATCATGAGAGTCAGAATAGTAGCTATTCTGGGGTGCAGGAAGGGTAATGTTATTCAGAAGACAGACATAGGTTACTTTAAAGATAAAGGGAGGTCCAAGATGGCGATATAGGAAGAGCCTGAACTCCCCTCCTCCTTGGATATACTGAATCTGTACCTTCACATATAGCAATTCTTCTGAAGAAAAACTAAGGGCTGACTAAATAACTTCTACACAACAGAGAATTGGAGGGACCACATACAAAGACCCCAGCCCTGACACTGAACTACAGAAGAGATGAATACTACTGAGGGACTGAGAGCAGATTCATTTGCCTAGGGGCACAGAAAAAAGTCATGGTTTAAAAGGGCAGCTAGAATTTAAAGGAACCAGCCTTTGAGTATCTGCCAAAAGGAAGGCAACCTGTGGAATGCTCTTTGGGGTATGAGAGGCTAGAGTTTGTTGTTGTTTGTTTATACTTCCCCTCCACCTTGATAACACAGACAGAAGCAGGGTCTGGGGACTCTGGCCAGCCTGACCCTTCAGGCCTCTAGCCCATAGCAGGCCCAGATGCCTTGAGGCACAGAAAAAAAAAAAATCCCACAGTTTAAAAACAACTAGAATATAATAGAAACAGTCCTAGGGGAGCTGCAGGAATGCTTTCTGGGTTGGAGGGAGCATGGAGCACCATTTTTCTTTTTTTTTTTTTTTTAAAGATTTTATTTATTTAGGGCGCCTGGGTGGCTCAGTTGGTTAAGCAACTGCCTTCAGCTCAGGTCATGATCCTGGAGTCCCGGGATTAAGTCCCACATCGGGCTCCCTGCTCAGCGAGGAGTCTGCTTCTCCCTCTGACCCTCCCCCCTCTCATGTACTCTCTCTCATTCTCGCTCTCTCAAATAAATAAATAAATCTTAAAAAAAAAAGATTTTATTTATTTGTCAGAGAGACAGAACACAAGCAGGGGGAGAGGCAGGCAGAGGGAGAAGCAGGCTCCCCGCCGAGCAAGGAGCCCAAAGTGGGACTCGATCCCAGGACCCTGGGATCATGACCTGAGCCAAAGGCAGCCGCTTAACCGACTGAGCCACCCAGGTGTCCCGAGGAGCACCATTTTTCATTTCTCTCTACATCTTGATAGTTCAGAGAGTAGCAGGGTATGAGTGCTCTGGCTAGCTAGCTGCCTGAGCAAGCCCTGGGACCCTAGCCCACATGAGCCTCAGCTGTCCCCACAAGGAGGCTCCCCCAACCACCCAAATTCCAGCCATCCCCAAAAGATAGCCCCAGTGCAGCACACACCAGGACACCCTTGAACAATACCCCCTGCAGCTCCAGCCATCTTGTTCAGGCAACAATAGGCACAAAGCATCCTGAGACAACCAGGCCTACACAGGCTTCAGTTCCTGCTATCCCACTGAGACCCCTACCTCCCTACACCAAGTACCCTGAGATCCCCTGGCCTATGTCTGTTTCAGCTTCAGCTGTCCCACCAGGGCACCCCAATGTGGAGTGCTCCAGGATCCCCAGCCCATGCTTGCTATAACTCCAGCTATCTAGTCAAAACTGCTAGGCACAAGCAGTCTATGAAGGGTACATTACTATACAAAGGCATTCCTTCAAGACTAGGAAAAGTAGTTGTTTTGTCTAATTTATAGGAGCAAACACAAAGAGTCAAGATGAGGAGACAGAGGAATATCATCTAAAAGAAGAACAAGGGCGCCTGGGTGGCTCAGTTGGTTAAGCAACTGCCTTCGGCTCAGGTCATGATCCTGGAGTCCCGGGATCGAGTCCCGCATCGGGCTCCCTGCTCGGCAGGGAGTCTGCTTCTCCCTCTCCCACTCCCCGTTTGTGTTCCCTCTCTCGCTGTGTCTTTCTCTGTCAAATAAATAAATAAAATCTTTTAAAAAAAATTAAAGAAGAACAAGACAAAACTCAAAAAAGACCTTAAAAAAAAAAAAATGGAGATAAGCAATCTACCTTATAAAGAGTTCAACAAAGTAATGGTCATAAAGTTGCTCACCAGACTTGAGAGAAGAGTGGATGTACTCAGTGAGAAGTTCAACAAAGAGATAGAAAATATGAAAAAGAACCAATCAGAGTTGAATAATACAGTAACTGAAATGAGTACACTTGAGGGAATTAACAACAGAATAGAGGACGGAGAAGAACAGGTCAGTGAAATGGAAGACAGGGTTCTGAAAAACACCCAAACCGAACAACAAAAAGAAAAAAATAATTTATAAAAGGGGGATAGGTTAAAGAATCACTGAGATATCACATGTACTAATATTCACATTATAGGTATTCCAGAAGGGAGAAAGAGAAAGGGTGAGAAAACTTATATGAAAAAATATTAAATGAAAACTTCCCTAACCTGGGGAAGCAAACAGATATCCAGGTCCAGAAAGTGAAGAAAGCCCCCAAAAGATGAACCCAAACATGTCCATACAATAACACATAATAGTTAAAATGTCAAATATTAAATATAAAAAGATAATTTTAAAAGCACAAGAGAAAAGCAACTAGTTACCTACACAGGAAAACCCATAGGCTATCAGCAGATTTTTTTAGCAAATCTTCAGGTGAGAAGGGAGTGGTATGATATATTCAAAGCACTAAAAGAAAAAAAAAAAAAAAACTACAGCCAAGAATAGTCTACTGGCAAGGTTATTATTCAGAACTGAAGGAGAGATAAAGAGTTTCCCAAACAAAACTTAAAGGCGTTCACCCCCACTAAACTGAGCTTACAAGAAATGTTAAAGGGACTTCTTTAAGCAGATGTGAAAAGGTCATAACTAGAAGTAAATACACACACACAAAAGGAAAAATACATACATATATATATATATATATATATATATATATACACACATATACATATATATATATATATATGAAAGAATTCACAGGTAAAAGAAAACACATAATAAAGGTAGTAAATCAAACACTTATAAATCTAGTATGAAGGTTAAAAGACAAAGTAGTTAAGTCAGTTATATCTAAAACATAATTAAGGGACACACAAAATTTTTTAAAAAGTAAAATATGATATCATATACATAAAACATGGACTGAGGAGGGGTGCCTGGCTCAGTCAGTTAAGCATCCAATTATTGATTTCAGCTCAGGTTATGATCTCAGGTTTATGTGACTGAGCCCCTAGTCAGCTCCATACTCAGCAAGGAGTCTTCTTGAGATTCTCTCTCTCCCTCTCCCGTTGCCCCTCCCACCCCCACTCCCCAAGTGCATGCTCACACTCTCTCAAATAAATAAATGAATCTTAAAAAAAAAAAAAGTGGAGCAGGGAGTAAAAATGTAGTACTTTTAGAATGTGTTCAAACTGAAGCAATCATCAACTTACTATAGGCTCTCGTATAGTTATATATGAACCCAACACAACCACCAACCAAAATCTATTATAGATGCACAGAAAAATAAACAGAATGAAATCCAAGCATAGCATTAAAGACTCATCAATCACAAGAGAAGAGAGGAACAGAACTGCAAAGGAAAATCAAAACAATTAGCAGAATGTCAATAAATACATACCTATTAATAGTTACTTTAAATTTCAGTGGTCTAAGTGCTCCAAACAAAAGACACAGTGTAACTGAATGGAAAACAAACAAACAAACCAAAAAGATCCATCTATATGCCACCTACAAGAGACTCCCTTCAGACCTAAGGACATATACAGACTGAATGGGAAGATATAGAAAAAGATATTCCATGATAAAGGAAGCAGGAGAAAAATGGCCAGGATATCAATACTTAAAACAGACTAAATAGGTTTTAAAACAAAGGCTGTAACAAGAGACAAAACAGCTTTACATAATGATAAAGGGATCAATCCAGCAAGAAGATATAAAAATTTTAAATATCTATGTACCCAACACAGGAGCATCTAAATACATAAAGCAAACATTAACAAATATAAAGGGAGAAATTGACAGTAATTCAAGAGGGAGACAAACCATAAGAGACTCTTAATCATAGGAAACAAACTGAGGGTTGCTGTAGGGAAGGGGGTCAGGGGAATGCGGTAACTGGGTGATGGACATTAAGGAGGGCACATGATATAATGAGCACTGGGCATTATAAAAGACTGAATCACTGACCTCTATGTCTGAAACTAATAATACATTATATGTTAATTAACTGAATTTAAATTTAAAAAGGGGGGAATAAAATAAAAAATACAGTAATAATAGGAAAAGGGGAGGGGGGGAGGAGGAGGGTAAAAGGGAAAGGGGAAGGGAAAGGGTTTTCTGACTGTGTCATTTGTCCATTGACCTAAGTTTTATTCAACATAGTACTAGAAATCCTAACTGGAGCAATCAGACAAGGAAAAGAGATAAAAGGTATCTAAATTATTAAGGAAGAAGTACAACTGGCACTATTTGCAAATGACATGATACTATTATAGAAAACCATAAAGACTCCACCAAAAATAAGATAAAATGAATTCAATAAAGTTGTAGGATACAAATATACAGAAATCTGTTGCATTTCTCTACACTAAAAATGAAGTAGCAGAAAGAGAAACTAGGAAAACAATCCAATATATGGTTGTACCAAAAAAAAAATAAGATACCTAGGAATAAACTGAACCAAGGAGGTGAAAGACCTATATGACGAAAAGTACAAAACACTGATGAAAGAAACTGAAGATGACAGAAACAAATGGAAAGATATTCCATACTTATGAATTGAAAGAATTGATATAGTTTAAATGTCCATACTACCCAAAACAATCTACAGGGTCAATCCCTATCTAAATGCCAACAATATTTTTCAGAGTTAGAACAAATAATCCTAAAATGTGTACAGGACCAGAAAAGACCCTGAATAGCCAAAGTGATCATAAGAAAGAAGAGCAAACCTAGAGGTATCACCATCCTAAATCTCAAAATATGCTTAAAACTCTATCAATCAAAACAGTATGGTACTGTTACAAAAAAATAAACACATAGATCAATGAAAGAGAATAGGGAACCCAGAAATAAACCTATGCCTATATGGTCAATTAATCTAGAGCAATGGAGACAAGAATATATAATGGGGGAAAATCAGTCTCTTCAATGATTCGTGTTGGGGAAACTGGACAGCTACATGCAAAAGAATGAAACTGGATTACTTTCCTATATCATACACAAAAATAAACTCAAAATGGATTAAAGACCTAAATGTGAGTTCTGAACCATAAAACTCCTAGGGAAAACATAGGCAGTAATCTCTTTGACATCAGTCTTAGCAACATATTTATGGATATCTCCTTAGGCAAAGGAAACAAAAGCAAAAATAATATTGAAACTACTCCAAAATAAAAATCTTTTTCACAGCAAAGAAAACCATCAACAAAATGAAAGGGCAGCCTAGGTAATGGGAGATTATTTTCAAATTATATATTCAATAAGGGGTTAAGATCCAAAATATATAAAAACTCATACAACACAACACTAACTTTCCCTCCCCCACAAATAATCCAATCAAAAATGGGCAGAGTGCCTGAATAGACATTTTTCCAAAGAAGACATACAGATGGCCAACACATACATGAAAAGATGCTCAACATCACTAACGTCGCACCATTCAGAATGACTAGTATCAAAATGACAAGAAATAACAAGTGTTAGTGAGGATGTAGAGTAAAGGGAACACTTACGCACTGTTGGTAGCAATGTAAATTGGTATACCCACTGTGGAAAACCATATGGAAGTTCTTCAAAAAATTAAAAATATAAATACCATAGGGCCAGTAATTCTAGTAGTGGGTATTTACCCAAAGAAAATGAAAGCACTAACTTAAAAAGATATATGCATCCCTATGTTTACTGTACCATTATTTACAATAGCAAAGATATGGAAGCAACCCAAGTGCCCATCAATAGACAAATGGATAAAGAAGATGTAATATAAAAATGCAGTGGAATATTAACCAGCCCCTCCCCCCACAATGAGATCTTGTCATTTGCATCAACATGGATGGGCCTGGAGGGTATTATTCTAAGTGAAATAAATCAGACAAAGACAAATACCATTTGATTTCACTTACATGGGATTTTGTTTCCTTACAAAATCAAAGGAAACAAAGAAAAACAGAAACAGACTCATAAATACAGAAGGCAAACTGGTGTCTGCCAGAGGGAAGGAGATGATATAGGTGAAGGGGATTAAGAGGTACAAAATCTCCAGTTATAGAATAAATAATTTACAGAGATGAAAAGTAGAGCATAGGTAATACAGTCAATAATATTTTAGTAACTTTGTATGGTGACAGACGGTAACTACACTTATTGTGGTGAGCACTGCATAACATACAGTATCGTCAAATCAGTGTGTTATACACCTAAAACTAATGTAAACACAGTATATCAACTATAATTACATAATAAAAGTTTTTTAAATAAAAATAAGTAACATTTGAAGACAGAGATGATATTCTAATACCTGTTTGACTAGAAGGCAAAAAGATACTTTTGTTTTTTTTCATATACATGAAGTAATTAGTGAAATAATAGATTTCTAATTTGAACATTTAGTAGTATGAAATTGAACAAAGAGGGATAAAGAGGGTGAGTACTTTCACTCTTATGCTAAGTAGATGATATATTCATTCATCCCTTTATTTCCTGAATAAACAGTTACTCAGCATGTTATATATTAGGTACTGTCCTTGGTGCTAAGAACATCTATGGAAAATTTTAAAAAACAGATAACAAAACCAGCAAAAACTCAAAAAACCAAACAAAACCCCCTTTACCTTCCCAGAGTTTAAATCTAGTGTGGAAGATTGATAATAAATAAATAAATATATGGCTGTGCATTCTATTAGATATTGAAAAGTATAATAGAAGTGGTATTTTACATATGAAAATCAGTAAAGTCTTCACTGAACTGAAACCTGAGAAACAAGGAAATTCAAATCATAGAGAGATCTTGGGAAAATTATTTTAGGCAGGTAGAAAAGCTGCTGGGCATATCCTGACTTGAAAGTATTTGGGGAATAGTAAGACAGCCAATGTGACTCAAGAACCAAGAGGTGAAAGGACAGAGCTGTAGAATATGAGACCAAGCTGTATTTTAAAGGTTTTAGATTGTACTCTGAATTAGATGGGAAGACCCTGGAGGTTTTGATCAAAGGACTGTTATAATTAAAATGTTTAAAAATGGAGCTATCTGGCTGCTGTGTTAAGAACTGACTGTAGGCAGATGAAGACAGAATGAGGGAGACCTGTTTGAAGACCACTGCAGTAATCCAGGTAAGAGACAAGAGCATGGACCAGGGTATCACAGTGCAGGTGGGGAGATGTGGTCGGACCCCAGGCATATTCTGAAATTTTATCTGATGGATTGGATGTGGGTTGTGAGAGAAAGAGATGAGTCAAGGATAGCATTAAGGTTCAAAACCTGAGCAATGGAAACAGAGCTATTTAATAAGATAGGGAGACCATGGGTAATGTCTCAGTCTATTTGGGATGCTACAACAGAATACCATAAACTGGGTGGTTTATAAAACCAATGGAAATTTATTTCTCACAGTTCCAGAGACTGAAACCCAAGGTACTGGAAGATTCAATGTCTGGTGAAAGCCCTCTTTCTGGTTCAGAGATGGCCATCTTTTTGCTAGGTCCTCATATGGTACAAAGAGCAAAGGAGCTCTCTGAGGCCTCTTTTTATAAGGACAACAATCCTCTTTGTGCTAATCACTTCTCAAAGGCCCCATACCTCCAAATACCATCACATTTGAGGATTAAGTTTCAACATACGAATTTTGAACGGACAGGAACATTTAGTTCATAGCAAGTGGGATTCAGGATCAGATTTACATATATTAAATTTGAGACATAAAGTAGATTAAATAATTGGATATACAATCCTGGAGTTCAAGGGAGAAGTCTAGAGATAACATTTTTTGAATCATCGGAAAACAGACTTGATGGGGAAAACAGACTGTGACTGGATAGATTCATCTCAGCCATCTGTTTAGATAGAGTACTTTCAAGGACTGAACCTGGAGGCGGCCTTTCAACATTTGAAGTCAGAGAGTTGAGGAGAAATCAGCAAAGCTGTTTGAGGATGACTAGCTCAGGAGAATAACCGAAAGGGAGTGCAGTGTTCAGTCCCAAGGCCAGGGTAAGGTGTTTCACAAAGAAATGAATGATCAACTCTGTCAAATGTTGCCATTATGAAAAAAAAAAAAAAAAGATTTAAAATTGGCCCTGGAGTAACATGAGTTAGACCTCGTAAGAACTGTTTTTGTAGAGCACTGAGAGTAAAATGAGTATGAGTAGAAGGATAAAAATGGTGAAACTAAAACACTAGAAAGAGAAACAATTTTTACTTTCAATAAAGATATTTGAAATCCCCTTTAAGTGAGATAGGAAGGTTAACTCTTAATATTTCTCAATTGTGCCTCTGAGAATAGTCATACCTTTACTTGGTCCCTGGCACCCTGGGTGGGGTTTGAATCAACAGTTCACAAGAGTATTTTGAGAGTCATCTGGCTTTGTTCATCATGAGTAGAATATTTTACAGTTTACTTTTCATTTGCTTCCCTCTTTAGAATAAAAATGTTCTTGGAAAGTTCAATTCCTGAGAACCCACCAGAGGATCCAGCACCAGCTTCCTTATGGAAACTTCAGCAATCAGCTGTGTGAATCAACTGCCAGTTGTAACAGAAACAGTGTGTTAGTTGCAGAGCTGAAATCGGTTGGAGAATAGATCTTGATGGTATTGTTCTTTTCAACAATGTTGATGGTAGTGAACCAGCCACTGCTCTCATATTCTTTCTTCCAAGACTTACTGAATTCACAGAGAAGATATTTTTACTACCATATAATTTATATTCAATTGTTTTTGAAAAGAGACTGAGCATGCTGCGCCTAAGATAGACCACATTGGTTTCAAGACCTCCATAATTGTGAATTTAGTAAAAGTGGAAGCTGAAACTTTTTCTTAGCTTTTTTTACAGCATTATCATCAACTTTATCTGTCACTTTCTACTTAGATTCCTTAACAACCCCACTGATTCTTTCCCTGGTTGTTTGTTTCTTTTATTGATCTCTCTTTTCCAAAGCCATAGGCAGTACCAAACACAACAAACAATTTAAGGTCTTTATTGGTTTCCTGAGTCAAACAGTTTAAAACCCATCTGATGATATTATCTCTTCAGCCCATAAACTTCATAGTGGGCTTCAACAACATAACTTTGTTTTCAGAGCATAATCTCATTCTAATTTCTTCTGTGTTGCCATACAAGACCCTACCTTCATTGCCCACTTTGTTCTGTCAGTTTCAGATTTGCTAAACAGAGGCATGCTAGCATTCATTAGCTCTAATTAACCACATCATGCATCCTATGCATTTGTTCCATAAAAATACATTAAATATAAACAAAGCTTCCTTTTCTGTGGTGTGCCACTGTAAAGGTTATCTGAGGTATTGTTTATTCACATTTAGTTATATCCTTAGGGTTATCATTTGTTATCCTGCAGAGTTCAGTAATGTTCTAATTCTCTAGCTGTTCTTTAACTACATGAGGATTTTTCTAGATTCTCTTTATGTTTGTGAGTCTGAAATAATATATTTTAACAATAAAGCTAATACTTCATCAAATATATTTTATGTATCCCTTCACATCTAGCTGCTGCTGTAGTTTTTTTTTTTTAAAGATTTTATTTATTTATTTGAGAGAGAGAGTGAGAGAGAGAAAGAGCACAAGAGGGGGGAACGGGATAGGGAGAAGCAGACTCCCTGCTGAGCAGGTAGCCCGATGCGGGACTCGATCCTGGGACTCCAGGATCATGACCTGAGCCGAAGACAGTCGCTTAACCAATTGAGCCACCCAGGAGCCCCTGCTGTAGTTTTTATAAAGTTTTATTTTCCCCAAATTGTAAACTCTATCTCACAGGAATTATTTTTATTTTCATTACTAATGGCATAAGGGTTTTCAAAATTTCTTGGACTAGGGCTAAAGGTTTTCTTGGACTTAACATTCTTTTGTATACTAGACTATATATCATATGCCATGCAAAGAACTGGTGATAAAGCTGTGAACCAGACAGGCACAGATCCTGCCATCACAGATCATTAATCAGGAAAGCAACTAATTGAATAGGTAGAGGGGATAACAGCAGAAGTACATCTTAGGCTTGAATATTTCTCTACCCTTTATTCTGGTGCCCCTCATGACTCAACAGTAGAATGTAGTTCAACTCGGATTTATATTTTGTGCACTGCAGAGCCTTATATTTAATGAATGAAACAGAGTAAGTGTTTCATCAACAGTAGGTATCTTGAAGTCTAAGAGCTTGTGAAAGAACAGAAGCAAAAAGCCAAATACAACCCTATTAAGTTTAGGACTTTGCTCAGTATTAGAGCTATTGGGATTATATTGTTGGAGTGGATACCTTCAGTATAGCAGCTTTCCATGCTGTGGGATCCTCATCTGTCACCTCTCATTCTCAGATTATTTTGAATCTTTATACCAACTTTTGCCTCTGAAATATAGGCATGTTAAAAGGAGCTTGGTCAGAATGAGTCTCTAGTAAATCTACTTCCTTTAATTTGCTGTGTAGAGCAAATGTGGACATAGCCCAACCACTATAATTATCCTGAATCCATTTTTTTTTTTTTTTTTTGTAGAATTTGTAGGCGGATATGGATAGAGAAACTTGCAATATGTTACTAACTCATGGTGTACTCTATGCCTGGTTGGGGCCAAGAAGTGACACACGAAGGCTAGATAAGCCTGCATAAGCAGGATAAGGGATGGCTTAAAGATGAATAAGATGAAAGATGCATTTACATGAGCCATATGCACAAAAAGCATCTACAATAAATATTTAGTATAATTCACAGAAAGCATCCAGAGCACAACATTCAGGAGTTTCAGGAGAAGAAAGCACAATAGGTGCTGGCTTTCAGGGCGAGATACCTATCCTGGTACCAACATAATGGCTTTGCCTAAAGGACCTGGTTGAGACCTATTAACTAAAATACAAGATAGCATTAGGAGGAAGATAACAAATGATGTAAAAGGAAGCAGCAATGAAACAGAGCTGATTCTGAACCAATGACCTAAAGGCCTAGAATGTGCATTCCGTTTTCCTGACAGAGGTGGGAGGGGGTTAACAATAGGGAAGTGCTAAAGTGATCCCAATTTGTAAAATTATGGAATTGGAGAGAGATTCAAGGTAAAGAAAACTCAGAGATGACCTTGAATTAATGCCACTAGTCTTCACAATGGACAAGACTGAGCAATTTCTGTTACAGTGTTGCCTGAATGGCTGTCAGTCCATGGTATTGACAAAAAGTTTCTTCCCAATTTCAAGTAACCAGAGATATGTCATAGCACCATAACTTCAATTATGTAAGAAAGACTTTATTAGAACAACTTCCAGTCTATTTTTAAACCTTTAGAAATCTATATGTGATCTCAGTAAATATTAACCTGATTCAATCATACCATATCCTCCATGAGTTATAAAGAGTTTGAATAAACTAACATTTATTTGAAATAAGTCACCTATTTCTCTCTTCTCTGATCCCTGGAGTAGTTTCTCTTTTGGTCCTTCCTGACGACATTCTCATTATTCACCTTTGGACACTTGTTTATTCACTTTTTCCCTACTTCCTATTTATACATAATACCGAGTTTTAGAGTCTAGAATGCTTTGAATATAATGACTGATTATACTTCCATTGCTGGAAAAAATACTGGGTATGCCAGTCACAGTTCTATAAACTTGTTTACCCTTCAGGGAGAAATATTTGATCTTATCATTTCCTGAAATTTATCTCTTTTTAATTTACAAATGATTACGGATAGCTAAGCTTCTACTTTAGGGGTTTGATGATGTCTCTACTTAGGAGTAGAGACCTACTCTTTGATTCTTTATCTGTTTTCCCATCAATGAAACATTCTACTTTTATTAAAGTAAATATGACACATTAGCACAAGATTGATATAACTCATTTATTGAATTCAATGAAACTGCAATTTGCCTTTTACTGTTATTTCCTTCTATGTTTTTAATATCTGTTTCCTAAAAAAGGAAAGAAAAAAAAAGTGAAACTAATGCTTCAGAACAAAAACTAAACATCTGTACAATCTAGTCTGTGATTTTTTATCTGAGTATTAAGCTCAATATCCTGATTGTTAGCTTTTTATGCTTATAAAAATTGTATCAAATTCTATGTATTTAAAGTTTGCTTTTGCCTTCAGTCTTCCCCTTATGAGATAGTATAGTACTACTGTAACTTTTAAAACAATAATCTTAAATTTACCTTTACATGAGTAAGAATATTTAATGCTTTCAAGTAATATTTCTATTGATTATACTGATTAAAAAAAGAAAATTTGCTCTGGCCCCCAAAAGGCTTGTGTTTCCTTTAAGTATGCTGGACTGTCACAAAGGACTTGAATTCTCAGAAGAATCCTATGATCAGACTGTTAATTACTATGTATTTAAACTGCCTCAAGGGTCAATCTAATCAATCATGTAAAAATACTTTTTCTTTTAAATGGAATATGTGTAAAACCTAGTGCTGCTCATTTGACAGATTTCTAAATTTTACTTCAGTGATTCTTAGTCCAATATAGAGTTCTATCTTATCCAAATGGTGTCGTGGAAATGTCCATATCTTCTAAAATGAAAAGAGCTCATTTTTATAAATTTAATAATAATAGTGTTTTGGAGCTAGCTGTACCAGCTTGCTGATGTCAATGGTGTGCATTTCCTGCTAACTCTTCATTCAGTAACAACATATTGGTAGCTTAGAATAGGCCATGGTGAGAGTATTTACACCACAGATCCACAAATCCTACAAATAAGGTCTTTTGTTTTTGAAGAGCAAGTTGTTAAATATTTACCCGCACACTGTTGATAAAACCTCAATACCAAAGTATACAAATGTATAATAAAAAAGTTAAAACTTCTCCTGAAATTTTACCACCTAGAGATTAAGTTTATTATTATTTTAGTGTATATAACTTTCTAGAATTTGATATAGTAAAATTTTCTACATTAAAGGGGAAAAAAATGCAAACTCTAAGGAAGTAATTGGTTCAGACAGAGGGAAAACTCCAGTAGCCAGAATTCTAATATGGTCTCCAAGATTTTCCCTACCTGATATACAAACTCTATATAACCTCCTCCCCTTAATTTTGGTAAGTGTTAGCAAATATGCTGGAAAGATCACTCTCCTGATCAGGTTAATAATCAGATGAGTTTGAGTTAATCCAAAGAGATAATCCTGGAGGACCTAATCTAGTTAGATGAGCATTTTTCTCCTGATGGCCTGGAAGAAAGAAAAAACAGCCATGTTGTCAACTGTCTAGGGAGCCCATAGCACAGACATATTGGCAGCCTCTAGAGCTAAGAAAGATCCCCAGACAACAACCAGAAAAAAAAGAGACCTAAAAAAAAGAGACAGCAATCACAAGGAATTGATTCTGCCAACAATGTAAATAATCTTGGAAGAAGACAGCAAGCTCCAGACAAAATCTCAGTCCTTCTCAATATCTCGATTGGGACTCTGAGCAGAAAACTCAATTATACTGTGTGAACAGAAATTATGAAATAATAGATGGATGGTGGGTTAAGTGGCTAAATTTGTGATAATTTGTCACTTAGTAATAGAAAACTAGTATACCCTATAAAGAATATTTCAAACATTTTTAGAAAATGGTGACTGGGACAGAAAAATTAAAATGGAGTCCAACCACAGATAGAGGTTTCAAGGATGTATTTTATGTTCCCCTTGAGGAAGAATAAGGGGTTCCTAGGTCTAGACCTGGATAAGTAGAGCAGGCTACCCAATATGGCTCTCCAAGGTGCTTTGATGGTTGAATGGGAAGCAGCACAATCTCCTGACACTTGGATTCCCAGGATTAAAATGAAATAGGAGACAGAGAGTGGATCTCAGCCTGGTAGGATTCAGCTCTGCTGGTAAAAATCAGTTGCCTCAGGCTTGGTTTCAAGGGTGCTGGTAAAAACTGGCCATGGGAACTCCTACTTCCTAAAGATTCTTCATGAGGAGCTCAACGTTTAAGCTTGGAACAGAGGTATCTAAGTCACCACAGCTATACTATCTGAAAAGAACTTGCTGTCATGGGCCAGGAACTGATCAAACTAGACTTTAAAATTCTGAAATCAATATTTATACCTTGAGGACTTCTGCTTGCAAGAAATAAAAGCAACTATAATGAGAACAGTTGAAGGCAGATGGAACATCATTTTTTTTCCAATATCCCAAATTCCCCAGGCTTATTACATGATTTGATACAAGGCAAATACAGTAAACCCTGAAAAAATGCTGATATAAGGCTTTTCTTCTAGCTAGTTGGATGGTTTAATTTTAAATATACAAATAATGACGTGACCTCTAGTTTCACAGAGCAACTTACATTTATGAATTCATAATATTGTAACTTGCTTTGTTAACTTAAAATTCCTTCTATAGTTGATATACACAAACATTTTCTTTAGAATATATTTTTCAAAGTAGATTAACTTGGAGAAAATGCGGAAACACTTTCAAACTTTAGATATGGATGGCCAAATTGCCTTTAGGAAAAATGGCATTAAAATTATACAACACATCAGTAAGGCATATTTTATAGTATCATCACTAGCACTGAGTACTATATGCTTTGTTATTGTATAAGTAGTATTACAATTTTATAGTTTAAATTGGCTGTTCTTGGATAATTTGATATAAGGAATACACTTAATGTTAATTCCCTTTTCTAAGAAATCTAGTGAGGCATTTATGTTTTCCTTTTATCAGTTTTTCAGATTTTTGCCCAAGTATTAAACATTTTTATAAAATAATTTTAGCTATTTATGAATTAAACAAGAAAATAATATTATTGGCAATATTTTCCTGAATATGACCATTTATTCTTCATAAATCAAAAATAATGTCCTAGGATACATTTATATTCATAAAACCTGGCCAACAAATTTTATGTTGTGAAAAACAAAATGTTTGTTTTTAATTTTTTTAAAATATTTTATTTATTTGTTAGAGAAAGAGTGTGTGTGAGAGAGTACAGGAGCAGGGACAGAGGGAGAGGGAGAAGCAGACTCCCCACTGAGCAAAGAGCCCAATGCAGGCCTCGATCCCAGCACCCAGGGATCACAACCCAAGCCAAAGGCAGACGGATGCCTAACCGACTGAGCCACCCAGGCGCCCCATGAAAAACAAAATATGTTTAAGGGTACATATTTACAATGTATGGAGAGAGACACACACACAAAATATGCTGAGATATTTTTGTTTACTATCTATAAGGCAGCAAGAGGCATATTTAAAAAAAATAAGTTTGAATGGATAACTAATCAATAGCTAACATAATTTGATAGCTCTGAAGTTTCTGATAATCCATGACACTCTGGCAAATCTACTTGGCATCATTAAAGCTTATGCATATAGAACTTGGTGCAGGGACGCCTGGGTGGCTCAGTCGGTTAAGCGTCTGCCTTGGGCTCAGGTCATGATCCCAGGGCCCTGGGATCGAGCTCTGTGTCAGGCTTCCTTCTCAGCAGGAAGCCTGCTTCTCCCTCTGTCTCTTCCCTCTTCTTGTGCTCTCTGTCTCTCTCTCTCAGTCTCTCTCAAATAAATAAATAAAATCTTAAAGAAAAAAAAAAAGAACTTGATCAAACCCCTGTCCCATCACTTTATCCTGGTATGTAAAAGGCAGCCCTGCCAACTCTATAAAAATAGTAGAGGGAGAATCCCTTATGTCAGTGGGTGAGTCACCAATATCAAGGCCTTTACACAAGCCAAAATAGAGAATAGTTGTTACTGGTTGAGGTCTGTGAGCCAGAGAAAGGGGCCGAAATAGTCCTTCTATTAAATTGATGTTCATCATATTTTATGGGTAGTTCTTCCAATTATATTAATATGTTTGTTAATATAATTGAAATAAAGTAAAAAAAAAATGGATATGATCTTGATAATTTGAAGAGATTAAATAAGCAGCAGAGAGACTAACTCATCAAGGAAGACCAAAGCAGGGCATATCAACAGTTGAAGGAGATTGATTTGGGCCCATATTAGAGATGGAAGCTCTTGTGGAATTCTGGTTTCTCATTTCCAGGTGAAAAAATAATAGTAATTTCTAAGGAGTAAGGAATGTTTTATTGCATTACAAAGTCATCAGTTAACCTTGCAAAAAATGGCCCTAAATAAAGTGTTATTAATTATTTCTCCACCTATATATGAACACACACACTGATTGATTAATTAGTTAAACTATTAACCATTACTATCCATAGAAAGAAATCTGGGAAGGTACAAGGTCCTGGTCAAACTGGCTGATCGGGAGAGACAGAAAATGTATCTAGCCTGGAACCAGCAAGGTTTCTCATCCTGGAGCAGTAAGAAAGAGACTCAATTAGAATTAGAAGTGAATCAATCTCTCCCAGTCCCCCCTCCCCCCATGTTGTGACAACACATCAGTTTTTATTCTCATAAATCAGCTTTGATTTTTCTCTGGTTAGGATTCTATATTTAGGTTGCCTCCCATGTAGAGAATTAAAATAATTTCTGAAAATACAATCTGAATCAGAAACAGAAAATCTTTACAATGGGAATTTGATAGAATATATAGCTTAAATGAAATTCCAGACAGAAATAGACTTAATCTTTTTCTTAAATAAACATGTCCAGAATACAAATGTTATGGCAGGATGAACCTAAAGGAAGGCCTCTTTGAAGAATACAAATCTGCTTTAATTTCAAACCACCTATCTTATACTGAAACTGTCTTGAGGGTAATGGCCATGTGCAAAAGCCTACAGTGGGATGGTAGATTATGTTTGCAAATATTCATTCACACACCCTTGTCCTCTTTACCCTTGGAGTATACTTTCCATCCCATTGATACTGGGCTTAATTAGTGATACATTTTGATGACTGGAATGTAAGGGGATTTGTCATACACCACAACTGAGCAGAACTTTTACATGTAGAGTTTGTCTTAGTCTCTTGCTAATTCCCACTGCCAAAGAATGAGCGTGTCCTAAATAGTATCAAGGCAGAGGATCATGGGGAAGAGAGGAAAAAATGAAACAAAACAAAACCAGAGAGGGAGACAAACCATAAGAGACTCCTAATTTCAGGAAACAAACTGAGGTTTGCTGGAGTGGAGGGGGGTGGGAGGGATGGGGTGGCTGGGTGATGGACATTGGGGAGGGTATGTGCTATGGTGAGCGCTGTGAATTGTGTAAGACTGATGAATTACAGACCTGTACCCCTGAAACAAATAATACATTACATGTTAATAAAAAAAAGTGGAAATAAAAAAAATAAATAAGTAGTGTCATGTCTTTCAGCCTTGGTCTTAAAATAGATTTGCTGAGGAGGACAAAGCTGAATGAAGTAGAGTCACATCAACCACAGATAAACTGAAGTCACAAACACCTACAGAGGCAAAGACTAAATGTCTGCTGTAAAACACTGAGAGTTTGGATTGTTTGTTTAGCAACAAAGCTGACAGATACAAGTGAGAATTTAAACATTGGTTAAATTTATAAACATTTTTAGTTTTTTAATAGATTTATATATACACTTTCACCCATTTCTCCCAACCCTTAACACCTCCTCTGATACCACTAATCTATTTTCTGAATCTATGAGCTTTTTTCCCTTTTTCTTTTTTTTTGATTTCACATATAAGAAAAATCATATGGTATTTGTTTTTCTCTGACTTATTTCACTTAGCATAACATCCTCAAGGTCCATCTATGTTGTGACAAATGGCATTATTGTATTCTATGGCTGAATAATATATATTACATATATATATATATGTCACAATTTCTTTATCCATTAATCTATTAATGAATACATAATTTGTTTCCATATTTTGGGTATTATAAATAATGTTACAATGAACATGCGGTTTCATATATCTTTTCAAGTTCTGGAAAATGCCATTGAAATTTTGATAAAAATTGCACTGAATCTGTAGATGCTTTGGGCAGTATGGACATTTTAATAATATTGATTCTTCCAATTCAGAAGCATAGAATCTCTTTTCATTTATTCATGTCTCCTTCCACTTCTTTCATTAATGCTTGTAGTTTTTTGATACACAGGTCTTTTACCTCTTTGATTAAATTTATTCCTGGGTATTTAGCCTTATTTCCAATATTTATCAACCTACCATGACTTCCAATTAGCTCTGAACTCAAAGTTGAATAAATGTCCTTCGAGAGAATAATGAGCATATGCAGATTAATATTAACAATGACTATTTATTAGTTAACAACTTTAGTCAAGTCATCTTGAGGCTAACTGTAGACACTTCAAGAAAGTTTTGACTTTGAAATTATACAAACATAGAATGCCTAAATTCAAATTATATAATTTTTTAGATTAGAAATGTTTAAATAGGAAGATTTTAAGGAAATCCAGTCAAGATTCAAAATAAACTATCAGAACATGTGCAATTCAAGCAGTTGGCATTAATCTGAACAAGGTCTCAGATTTTGTTTCCAGTTTCATTATTTGCATTAATTATGTATTGTCAGCTTATTTTTTATGCATGAGAACCAAGAGATACCAATCCAAATGTGTATCATAATTGTCCTTTCAGAAGCAAAAAACATTTCATAGCAAATATTGTGAAAGATTAAGGTGGCCACTTTAGCCTTTTGGTTGTATGATTGTGTTTAATCTCATTTTTCCAAATTCACTGTCGAACAGATACACAATACCATTATTTCATGAATTCTATTTTTCAATTTGTTCAATAAAGAGGATATTATGCATACTAGATATTTTTAAGAAAGTTTTTGAGGCTTGTGATTTCTTCTTTTCCAAAATGTACACGTTTCTAGGTGTCATTGTCTTGGATCGTAAGATGACAACATTTTAAATATGTCATTAAAATGCATCCTATCTGATTTGTAGAGGGAATAAATATTCAAAGATGCTATCCATGTAATCCTATTAAAGCACAGTTTGCAAGGAAATGTTCCGCATGCTCTTGAATCTTTGAAGCTCATGATGGTTGTAAGCCATGCTATAGCTCTGTTGTTAAATTTTCCCAAAGCAGTTAAAGCTAATGGCAGTAACAAATGAAATGCTGTAAATCCAGAAAAGCATCAAGCCTGCTTAATTCCTGAGGCATACATTTTAATCATTGGAATAGCATTTTTTCTGTTTCTTTAGCTAATCTCACTTTCCTTCGTTTCTACCCAAGAGGATTTGATGTTTTGTTAAGAATGAAATCAATTACAATACGACTACAATTTATAAGAGATTTAGCCCTAGACAGAAGTCACTAAGATGCAAGAAAGGTGTTTCACTCTGTTTTTCAAGCAAGAGTCTCTCTCTCTCTCTCTCATTCTCTTTTCTGTCTCTCAGTTTGATTTTTTTTCTGGTATTTTCATTGAGGAATTTCTGGCAAATCAAGCACATAACATTGACATTCAGTTGCAACTTATTTCCTAAATGTCCTTTATTAAGCTAAAAAATTGCTTTATATAATTTATACAGTTTAACTAAAGTTCATATGTGACTATATAGATTTGTTTTGCCTGTTACAACATGAATCATCACTATCAGAATTCCCTGGGTTTTTTTCCTTCCCCCCCCCCAAAAAAATGCCCATTCCTTGGCTCTAACTAAAACTCACTCAACTAGGGCGCCTGGGTGGCTCAGTTGGTTAAGCGACTGCCTTTGGCTCAGGTCATGATCCTGGAGTCCCGGGATCGAGTCCCGCATCTGGCTCCCTGCTCAGTAGGGAGTCTGCTTCTCCCTCTGACCCTCCCCCCTCTCGTGCTCTCTGTCTCTCACTCTCTCTCATATAAATAAATAAAATCTTTAAAAAAAAAAAACTCACTCAACTAGAATGATTCATAACCCATGTTTCTGGATTTTAACAGGATCTTCAAGTGACTCTGAAATTTGAGAACCATTGCTATACATAAAGTAGCTGAATACATACAATCACTGACATTTTTTACCCCTCCCTTTTCATTTGGCTTTTTTGTTCTTCGTTTCTCAATTTGATTTGCTACAACTATATCTTCAAAGTTGAGCTTCACCTTTCATCAGCAGAATTACAGCACTGCTGGGTAAATCTGAAATAAATTAAATTTGTGCCCTAAGGTATTAAGTCTTATTTTTTTCTTGTTTCACTTAATTTGTTATGTTTGTTATGTTTCCAAATAGGAAATTCATTTGTTTTTCTTGTAGATTAGTGAACTTGTACTTATAGGATGTACTTTAGGGGAGAAATTGTCTATACTAGACTTTTAAGAATTTAAGGTCCTTCCTTCCAAGAGAATGAAGATAATTTAGTGTTTATTGGGATATCTGAAATGATCAATATCTGGAAAGAAAAAAACCTATGTCAAAGATGAACTTGTTTCTTTCATATTTTGAAGAAAACAACATTCAAGCCCAGAGCAGCATAAAAGGAAAACTACAATAAAATAACGTATGCTGAAACATCATTCCCTGGCAAATGGACAAAAACTTCAAACCTATATTATAACCCAGTAATAAATGACTCATGTGCACATGCACAATACAATCCAAGTTAAACTGGTGTTGACTTAATCCAGTATACATCATATGGATAGACTGATTTCTTAATTTCTACCTAAATTACAAAAGAAAAGCATATACACTAGAAAATCTTGTTCAATATAGAAGATAAACTCAAAAAATTATTCAATTAGCTAAAAGTACATTACAGAATGTATTGTAGTAATCCTGACATATAATCATGTGTGTATGTGTATAAAATCTGCAAATTCTCTTAACAATTACCTGTAGAACTGAATTTTCCATGATTAAGAGAAAGAACATAAAAGTAATTTTGTGTAGCCCTAAGAAAAAAAATGACTGAACAATTATCCTTGCATTTTAATTTTCAATTTTGGTAAACAACAATAGACCTTGTCATGACCACTGTTCTCCCTAGCTGGTATTTTCCTTTTAGATTTTCTGGATATTTCTTTCTTTCTTTTTTTTTTTTTAAGGATTTTATTTATTTATTTGAGAGAGAGAATGAGATAGAGAGATCATGAGAAGGGGGAGGGTCAGAGGAAGAAGCAGACTCCCTGCTGAGCAGGGAGCCCCATGCGGGACTTGATCCCGGGACTCCAGGATCATGACCTGAGCCGAAGGCAGTCGCTTAACCAACTGAGCCACCCAGGCACCCTCTGGATATTTCTCTTAACTCTTCATTTTATTTTGTTTCTTTTGATGTAACTTATATAATCTTGAAATTATATAGGTCCCTACTAGCTCTTTCAGAATGCTTTATATCTCTATTATCACTGGAAAATGGTCATAGGATGTTTATAAATACTTGAGAATGAGTTCATTTACTAATCTACCACTAATTAGGTATATGGAAATAACATAAAAAATCTGGATCTTAGTGCCTTTACTCCTAAAATAAAAAGGGTTTATCCCTTTTATCTCTAAATTTCCTTTCACCTCAAAAAGTATATAATTCCATGGGGCAGTGACTGAAACAGCACTGACTTCCAGAAGTTTCTCCCTTATATTAAGAATAAAGCTGGTCAGCCATGATTTTCACTCTTTCTGGAACAGTACTCAGTAGGATCTTTTTAGACATATGTGAGAGAAATCCATGTCAAACTGAATTTAGCAAATATAGAATTTATTGTCTCACAAAACTGATATGGCTTGAGCAAGGTGCTCAAATGATATAATTAGTTATCTCTCTCTATCTTTCTGTTTTATTTTCCTCTGCACTGCTTTTGTTTTGAGAACAGTGTCTCCAAATGGTGACAATGATGCCAAGCAGCAATTCTGGCCAAACAGCCTTGTGGTTTGTCAACCCCTACAAAAAGAGTCAGCCTCTTCTCCAAAGCTTCCTGCAAAAGTCTGAGAATTAAGTCTCATTGGCTTGTACCCATTTCTGATTAATTACTCTGGCTGCCAGAGGAAGAGATAGGGCTTATAAAAAATGTACTTATTGGTTATGCCAAGGTAGAATATCTACCCCTGCAGCAGGAGTTAAGATAAGCCCCAGTTTTAACAGGGGCAGTCTGATTCATCAAAGGAAAACTGGTGTGGTTCTATCAGAAAAACAAAAATTGTATGCTAAGCAGGTAAAAACAAAAGATGTTCAAGTATTCTCTCTAACACTTAATGACATCTAACATTTTGTTTCATTATTCTTCTATTAGGTTTACTTAAGCAAGCACTTCTCATGTTTTCAGTCTCAGGGCTTCTTTAAACTCCTGCAATTGTTGAGAGCTTCCAAGAATTTTTACACATGTGAGTTATATGTACTGATATTTACCATATTAAAAATTAAAATGGAAAACTTAAAAATCTTTAATTATTAATTCCTATAAAATAACAAGAGTAACCTATTACCTATCAGTGTAACTACTGTACTTGTTATGAGAAATTAGTATATATTCCATAAGAAGTAATTCATGAGAATGGCATTGTTTTACATGTTTTTCAAATTTTTTTAATGACTCCAGGTGGCTGTATTCTCATATTTTCTCTGCTTCATTCTGCATTGTTTTAATGAAAACCTAACCCCACATACCATGTAGTTGAAAAGGGAGAGTATTCTAACAACGTTTTCAGGTAATTGTGGCTATTAATTTTTGATACTACATCCAAACTTGACAAATAGTTTTTTAAAGGCTACAATATGGAATTCAAAACTGTACCAATAAGGGTTCTTATTTCTATCCCACAAAAATCTATTAGTCTAACTTGCACTTTGATTGGAACTTTTATCCATGCATAACTTTGAAATTTTGAAACATCATGCATTGTTCATTTGGAAAATATTGGTTTACTTTGGTATGCAGCAGAAATGCCTCATGTATATTTCCCATTTCATCACACAAAATATTAAGGAGACATGTATTCAAGGGCTGATATTTAACACAAACCATATTTTTGCTTCACCAAGGACAAAAATTCTTAAATGAAACTGCTTTTCTTTTTTTTGTGTCTTCTAGTGAATAATACAATAGCTGTTAGTATAGTTTTGTACCACTGCTTCAATTTAAGCAAAAGCATCAGAAATTTTACCCATTGCTGCTCTTGTACCATCAGTGAAAATGTCAATATGCTGAAGAGGCAAATAATTTCTTAGTATCATTATGAAAATTGTGTTTACCTTCCAGTTCTCTGAATGAATCCTGAAAAACCTAAGTCCAAAGAGCACACTTTCAAAACCAAAGTCCTGCCTTAAAACTGTTGCCTAGGGGTGCCTGGATGGATAAGCATCTATCTCTTGATTTAGGCTCAGGTCATGATCTCAGGGTTGTGAAATCAAGCCCCATGTCAGGCTCCATGCTCAGCATGGAGTTTGCTTGAAGTTCTCTCTCTCCCTCTGTCCCTCCCCCATGCTCATGTGTGCTCTCTCTCAAAATAAATAACATCTTAAAAAAAACTGTTGCCTAAAATTTTTGTTTCTTTCCACATAACTTGTTTTATCATCATTATCATTATAACTATTAACTATTATTCTTCTATTAATGTCATCTAACTTGTACTAAATTTAGCAGCTATTTCACTATAGTGGCATACTGAATTTGTGGTTAACATAAAAGATCAGGGATTTCTTAATGTGTGGAATTCTGGTATCCTCTAGTCTGTATCCCTACAATTAAACATCAAAATTTTGTTTGGTTTAGTAATTGGAAAACTGAGTTGTTTCCTTATGACTGAAGCCCTGATATCATAACCCACCATATTCCCAGTCTTTGCAGGACTAGAGGCTTTGGCTTACACTTGTCAGTTCTATATTCTGCACCAGAAAGCAATTGCTCTTAAAGTTCCAGTCTAATAAAATGTGGCTTGCTTTCTGGGCACAAACAACACTTACACACATACTCTGTTACAGAGTAAAATGATGAGAACTTAAGGACAGTCCAATGTCTTTGTTAAGGACCTGAAGATCAATGAGATATTTAGAATCTCTCCTCCATATCATCTCATGGTCCTTCAACTCTGATCCCATTGTTCTTTGCTTAAACTATTTTTATAGTTTACTAAGTCATTAACCTGCGGAAGCTTTCAAAATATTCTTATATTTTACACATATATACATCATAAAAATCGGATGGAGTTTTTTGTACTTTCTCTGTTGCTATGTCCTATTTAAGACCCTAATCACCATATAACCTTATCTGTAAGTAATCACTAAATCCTGACCCATCCACTGATTCTCTAGTAAACCTTTGGCCAAAACTAAACTTCAGCATAATACACTCTTCTGGAGTGTATTAACATCTGAATACTTTGAAGCACATAGATGATTTGTATTTTATGCACTATCCTGAAATAATGTAGATATAACCTGACACTGTGATACTATAATAGGTATTAAGAAATATACGTAATCCTGGAAAACAGAAACCTAAATGAAATTAGAATAGGAAATACCATAGTTCTGCTACAGAAATAAACTAATTTTCAAAAGATAGATCCAAATTTTAAAAATAAATTATGAAAAGCATGTTCAATGGATTATGCCTCATGACTTACATCCAGAGTACACTATGGAAAGGGCAAAAAAAAAAAAGTACATTGGAGAAACCTGACAAACAATACCTCAGCTAGGTGATAAAGATTAACATCATCAATGATAAGTCAGATTTATAGTATGTACCTTTGATAGCGTATGGTGAGAATAGAACTTTACCTCTGTGGTCTTCCTCCCCCCAAACCACAACCCTAGTATAATCATAAGAAAAACATCACATAAATTCCCAAAGGGAAACATTCTAAAAAATCCCTAACTAGTACTCCTCAAAACTGTCAAGGCCATCAAAAATAAAGAAAATGTGAGAAACTGTCACAGCAGAAAGTTGTTTTAGGAGACATAATGACTAAATGTAATATGGAATCCTAGATTGGACCTTGGAACAGAAAAAAATACATTAGGTAAAAAATATAAAAATATGAATTAAACATGTACTTCAGTTAGTAATAATGTAAATGTACAGAATGTGGGATATACGGCGACTTTGTACTATGTAACTTTTTTGTAAAAAACTATTCTAAAATAATGTTTTTTGTTTGTTTGTTTGTTTTAAAGCATAGTTAACAGTTAAGAAAGAGAGGAGAAACCATTTGTTTCAAGTTCAGAATACCAGGGAAAACTCACCAAAGTTCATTGTCGCAAAAGCTTACACATCATTTTTAGTCAGAATATGGGGTAAAATCAAGGTCCAGAAGTTATGACATGAAATTTAGATAAAACATGATGAAATTCCGAAGGATAGTCTCTAAACGATGGTAGCTCTATCCAAAGGATGTAGAAAAATTCATATATAATTGGGATGTGTTAACTAAATTCATTTTTAAAGAACTCCATTGGTCATCTGTTAGAAATAGCCTGTGGACATTGTGCTTTCTATGGAAAGAAATGCACAAGATAATTGCAAAAGTGCTCATGGATTGATTGACCTTTTAACAAATCAATATACTTAATATCTGGTCTTTTTTTATGTCATAAATATATGGCACTATGGGCAAGATATGTGAAAGATAACCAGATTTATTTTTAAATGGAAGATTTCATATTCAAGAATTAACTCCATTAACACTTGAAGCTTTAGAAAATAAAAGTATTTCATCATTAGGTTCATTTACAAATATAGTATAAAAGGGAAGATTTTCCTTAAGTCAACCTTGCACATAAGTTAAATGTTAACAGGGACACAGAAAATTAAATAAACTCTGTCAGCTCCTTTATACTTTGTAAAGTTCCCAAGGTATTGTCAAGCCATCATTCTTTTCTTTGTCTTTTATATCTGGTTTATGATTGGGAGAGAAAGTTCATAATACCAGGGATCTGATATTGTCCCTAGGTTCTCTCAGGGGCCTGTGAATTAAATAGCATGAACAATTAAAATGGCTACATTTGTGCTCTTTTTTTTTTTAAGGAAATAACTTAATACTTTAATTTTGACATTTAATAAAACTCTATTGCTTAATTGGTATTTCATCAATGGCTTCCATTAATCTGTTGAGGATTTTTTTCCCTATGGGAAGCAGGAACATGTGGAGTAGGCATTCCTTTGGAGTTTTTCCTCTTCCAATATTATTGCACACAAGAAAAAAGATAAAGACCGGGCGCCTGGGTGGCTCAGTTGGTTGAGAGACTGCCTTCGGCTCAGGTCATGATCCCAGGGTCCTGGGATCGAGTCCCAAATCGGGCTCCCTGCTCTGCGGGGAGCCTGCCTCTCCCTCTCCCACTCCCCCTGCTTGTGTTCCCTCTCTTGTTGTGTCTCTCTCTGTCAAATAAATAAATAAAATCTTTAAAAAAAAAAAAAGAAAAAAGATAAAGACCAATAATTTAGGGCACATTAATATTTGAGTTATAACCATTAAATAACTGGAAAACACATCAGAAAAGAAGGTAGTTATTTAATTTCAAGGCAAAATAAGTCAATATTACAATTAAATATAAAAACTTCCTTCAACCCTAGAATATGGAAGCAAATGTCTTGACTGGTGAACTACTGCTAACTGTCTTCAACACTAATCTTTGTAGAGTTTGCAAATGCAGCTATTCTTCCAATACTAATTCTTTAAATAAATAATCCAATACATATTAACAAAGCTATTTAAAACTAAGGCCAATAAAGCATGAACCTAGGTTACTAATATTTAGGTCTAACAAAATTACATAAGTTAGGGTAAGTAATGTTAGCTGCTGTAACAGGTCTCAGTGGAATAACACACAGAAGTTTATTTCTCACTCACATAAAATGCAATCCTCCTTCCCAGTTGGTAAATAGACTTCTGTGCAGTAATTTGTGGTACCTGACTCTGTATTCTTTTAAGCCAGGGTTCAGAGACATTTCATTTGATTGGAGATGGAAAACAAAAATATACAATCACAATTGGGAGATTTGAATGGATCAAATCTAAACATGGCACACATCATCTTCACTCAGGTTTTACTGGCTAGAACTCAGTCACATGATTGTACTTAACTTCAAAGAAGACTGATAATTTAATCTAGTTGTGTATTCAGGAAGAGTCAGGTATTCTCCTACATGCTATACAAATAAGGAAGTAACCTATTTTTAAAGACCTTAACTATTTCATTATATGTAGTGGGGTTGTTTTCAAATTGTCTTCAGTTATTCCCCTCCC
Source organism: Neomonachus schauinslandi (assembly GCF_002201575.2). Lineage (NCBI taxonomy): Eukaryota > Metazoa > Chordata > Mammalia > Carnivora > Phocidae > Neomonachus > Neomonachus schauinslandi. Next base: position 67,029,931 of record NC_058410.1, read on the forward strand.
ATAATCTATGCCCTTGCAATACAATTAAGTAGCTTTTACCATTAAGAAGCAAATACAGTTGAGCCTTGAACAACATGGGCGTTAAGGGTGTCAACACCCCATGCAGCTGAAAATCCACATATAACTTTTGACTTCCCCAAAACTTAACTACTAATAACTTACTATTGACCAGAAACCTTACTCATTACATAAACAGTTAACACATATTTTGTTGTATGACATATATATTATATACTATATTCCTACAATAAGGTAAACTAGAGAAAAGAAAATGTTACTAAGAAAATCATAAGAGAAAATACATTTACAGTACTATACTGAATTTATCGAAAAAAATCCACATGTAAGTAGACCTTCACAGTTCAAACTCATGGTGTTCAAGGGTCAACTGTATATTACCAACCTTATATATATATATACATATATATATATATTTTTTTTTTTTTTGCCAAAAGAATGTGGTAGAAGTGACAATGTGCCAGTTCTGAGGCTCTCTCTCAAGATGCTGAACATGTTTCCGCTTACCCTCTTAGAATACTGCCCAGCCACCACGAAAGGAAGCCCACTTTGGTCTGCTGGATGATAAAAGACCTTGAACAGGAGAACCAAAGTGCCACAGCCACCAGCTAGCTAATCTCCAGAAGCAGAGCCATGTAACCTCACAAATGGCGGCAAATGCTCAAAGAAGTTCAGGTAAGACCAGAAACATCTCTCAGATGAGGCTAGTTAATCTAAATTGTTGACTGACTGGCACAACCACTAGCTAAACAAATAATCTGGAGATTGTTTAATAGATAACTACCACATACAAATACTGAAACATAAATATTATCTCACACAAAAACATGCTTTTAAAATTGTTTTGTTGAAACACTTAGAAAAATGTAGGATACTAATATTCTTTTTAAAGTTAATGAAGGTGATTCTTATTTTCAACCTAATAAATTTGCCCCTCGCAATCTTACTAGGTATGGCCAACCAATCAAAGAAAAAAAAAAGTCTGCACTAACATAGTTCCATTTTTCAAATAAAATTATTTATATTACTTCACATTCTTCATTAGTTTATACAATATGTTCATGAAACATGACAAATACATTGCCTATTAATCTTTTAAAGCAAAAAGGCATTGAAGAGTGAGCTGCCTAAATAAGATTAATTAAAAAAAAAAAAAGAGTTGGGGCACCTGGGTGGCTCAGTCTATTAAGGGTCTGACTTCAGCTCAGGTCATGATCTCAGGGTCCTGGGATCAGCAGGGAGTCTGCTTCTGCCCCTCCCCCCACTCATGCATGCATGCCCTCTTGCACATGTGTGCATGCGTGCTCTATCTCAAATAAATCTTAAAAAAAAAAAAAGGAGTTGGCAAAAGAAACTGAGCTTCCTCGCTTTTAGGTTAAATATGTTAGCATTTCTTCTTATTTTGGAAGTTTGATTTTGTCCATTTTTCCCTTAAATACCCACTTGGAAGTATCCATTTCTAGTCACTTTAGAACACTATTAGCATCCTATTGTGATATCCTGTGCCTTCACACTGAAAAGATCGTTAAAAAGAATGCCAGATTTTGACAGGTTTAAAAGCTACATGACTTGGCAATGTTCTGCTTTGTTCTCCTATCTTTTACTCTGGCTCAGATTCTAGGACACTGAGGCCAACTTAGAAGTTCAACATCTGACCACCAATAGAGAAATGCATGCACTCCTTGTGGTATTCCATGATTCCTTCTGGGCCATTCACTGCTCAAGAAATTCTAATGTTCTTTGACTAGAAGAAATTAGGTTTTTTGTTTGTTTGTTTGTTTTTTTGAGAAGTGGGAAGGAAATAGTTTTCAAGATGAAATTTGAATTTATAAATGTAATCAATGCATGAGAATTGTGACTAAATCATAATGAAATTGTTAACATTTTAAAAGTAGAGTTCGTATTTCAGAAAACAGATTATGGCAAATTCCTATCTTTTTAAGGTTTTCCCTCAAATTGCTCTTTCATTAGTTTTTAACTCACAGTCAAATTCACATGAACACATCAAAATCCTTTCTTTTCTCTATAATTGGTTATAAAAATGTAAAGTTTTGTGTGGGGAAGCCTCACAGTAGAGACAAAAAGACATGGACAGGAGGTGACGGCCACAGTAGAATCACAAACCAACAGTAGCTTCCCAAATCACAAGTTCTGCAGCTATTCAAAGGAGAGTTTGGGAAAAATCAAAGACCTAGACATTGTTATCCATCCATTTATAAACTGATGGAAATAAAATAAAATAAACACATTAACAAACACAAATCGCAACAATATTTATATCCAGCAGGTAGAGTCACTGCCTTGAGGACTGCTTTTCTTTGTCCCTGTCAGACTGCCTGCATATGGAAGCAAAGTTCTACTGAACAAAGCAGAACTGCATCTAGTAAGTCCCAACAGTAGTGAGGCATTCCTGCAAATACACACCTAAAACACAAAAAACTGCTAAATAATACTGCCTTGGGGATGGGATCGACAGCAATTCCTCTTATTAAAGTAACTCTAAAAGTTAATTTAAAAGTCTCAACATCCAATTTTATTCAATACCCAATATAGTAAAAATAAAACCTATTTCTATTCAGTTACAGTATGAGATATTACATGGGCTTATGTGACTAAATGTTGGCTTATTATATCCTGATAAAATAGTGGAAAAATCATTTTAACAATGGATGTTTAAGTTATAGTTACATTCTTCTAATTTCCTACAGTATAAAAATAATATTCTCCTTATAAAATAGTCTGTAAAAGATGCCCAATAACATTCTTCTGTTGCAACATGTAAACAGGAACATACAATAATATCAATGAGAGGATCACAAAAGAAAATGTTAGGAATCACCTATTAAGTGATAGATATTTTGATTTGTGAGAAATGTATGCCCAAATGACAAATCAAACTATATTAGATCAAACATAATAGATTAATCAGTCTGCAAGGGTATGCTGAACTTTTATACCATGTCCTATTTAGAACTCTGCCAAATGCTATATGTGAGACAGGACGATACGGTCTTGGTCTCAAGATCTGTATGATCTTAGGAATAACATACACTATCAACAGAGGAACTAATTGTTCAATCGCAAAGTTTTAACTATGTATGTTATTGGAATTTGGAACTTCAGCTGAAGTGATTAGAAACATTTTTTAAATTCTGATTTGATCAAGAAGAAAAAAGGGTACTGTATCAGTCAGAAAACTTCCAAGAAATGTATCATCACACTCCAATACAGCATTTGAGTAGAGTTTAATGGAGGGTCTATTTATAATGGTAGGAACAGTGCAATACTCTAGGGCTAGAATAGATGTTGCCATTATAGCTCCCAAAGTCAAGGATAGGGAACAGTAATTAATAGTAAGAGGAAACTGAGCATAGTTGTAGGAGAGGACTGCTTATGAGGTTGGAGTTGTGGTCATCAAAAGACAGGGGATGTGCTATGACACTGCCCTCTTTCCTGCTGGAATCTCTCACTGGTCAAACCCACAGGAAGCTGAGGGACAAGAGAGATTGTTATTGATCCAAAAAGGTCAGCCTCCCACGATGGACCAAGACAGAGAGTAGAGAGGGGGAAACAGACCATATATAATATAGATATGAATGTAGATTACATAAGCACATGGTCATTTCCCTCTGAACCCAACAGCAAAGCTCTTATTACCATGACACTCTGATGGGAGAGAAGGACTCTCCATCCTAGGACAAGATTTTACTTCTAGATTCTGGTTCCTTCCTATAGTTAATCCTAGAGTAGTTATGGGCTTTTTTTTTTTCTCATCTGATGTTCTTGGTCTTAATGTCTACTTGTAGTGACCTACAGAATTTGAAAAAAAATTGTCTCTTTTCCACACAGTAACTCCCACAGTGCCCTAACTTTCGCAAGCCCCTTTCCTCAAAACCTGTTTTGCTTTGTTCTGCTTTTGAGCTAATCCCTTAAAGTTAGTATGACACTCGAAATGATTACATCGGTATCAAATTTATCTTCAATTACTTCCCACTCTTCTATTCCACTACCTCTGTTTCTCTGTAATCCCACAGCTTTCCCAGAGGGCCCATTTACTAATTCCTAAATGTCCAAGACAATGTACATCACATGTTAAGATTCATCCTCCTTGGGCAGCTCATCCAGTTGTACTAGAGTAGCTGCCTCAACACACAGAAAGCTCCTCTGAGGCCAATCCTCTGCTACCTCTACCACCCAGGCTAGTTAGGTGGAACAAATAACTGTTAATTTATTTTTGAATCATACACTCAAGGTAAGCACCTGAGCCAGGTGGAGCAGAATGTTTTATATTATCATTATATGTTATGATTAGATCAAGGAGTGAACATGAGTCATAATCAAGTCAGGGGCTTTGCCTAGTTTTTGAACTAGGACTAGATAGGTTATCTTTCTCATTTAGTAAGGTACCCTGAGGATGCAAACTACAGCTACAGGTGACCATGTGCCTCAAGTGTAAAGAATATTATTGGTAGAAGAAAGAATGAAGCTAACCTGAAAAGAGAGGCAGGAATCAAGCAGAGTTGGAGAATCTTATGTGTTGATTCCCTAGTTTCAGTTGCTGTGCTTCTAAAACATTCCTGGTTCCCTTCTCAGCTATTTGCTTTTTCTCTTTTTCTGTATATGCTAGGAGATTCCCTTACAGCCTTAAGCTAGTTTGTGTTAACTTTTGGTCACTTGTACCCAAAAGTCCTGATGAACTTATCAGTGTTCTGTTCCTCTTGCTCCTTTCCATTCTAATGCTCTATTATCATTACTTGTCATATAATCTTTCCTTCTTTACCTCCCTCCATCACTCCCTGCCCCTCCTTCCTTTCTTCCCTCTCTCCTTCCTCTGTAATTTGAAGTAACATATTTAGATCATTTATGCTGCTAATGGACTTAAATAGGTTTCTTCTTTTCAGATTTATTTGCACTTTAACACAGAGAAAGGACTTAAATAAAAAATGCCATGATTTCTTAGTAAAATACAAAGACCTTCTGGAATCAGATGGCCTGGTATTTAAGTCCAGCTTTTCCCTTACTAGCTATATAACCTTGCAAATTTACTTGCCTCTCTGATAAAAATGAGTGCAATAACACATGTCCTGCTTCTCTTATGAGTTTTTAAATATAGTTTGTGAGATCAATCTTAAGATTCTAAATCTCATGGAATATTATTTTAAACTTTTATATTGTACTAATTCCATATATTTCAGATACATTTTTGATAAAATGAGGAGGAACATATTTTAGAGAAAACAACTTTCTGTTTTCCTCTAAATGTCACAATGTAAGTGACCGAGCCATCTTTCATCTTTCAAAGTTAAGCACAGACAAATAGGAACTGATTTTGGTCCTATTGTTGAAGAGCCCAGAAAATCTGTATCTATATGGATTGTTACTGGTAGTGCATCAAGGTCAGTTCTCTGAGTTCATGGGACAATGACACAGATGTACAGAATGTACATAATATCTTTCAAATTCAGTTTTAATTTTCTCTCTCAGCCAAGAAAAATTTTATTGTATTGAGAAGATGCATAAGCTGTGCATACTAAGAAAATAAAATAATATAGCACTAATTATTTACTGTACTAAAATAGAACACTCCTAAAATTAAAAAGAAACCCAAATATATATTCAAATAGCAAAGCTATGATAAGGGTGTCAGAATTCACTTGAGTCTACAATTTTTCCAGTGTCTGATTTTACCATGAGGTCACAAGTATGTCCCATCTTGTGAGTGTTGAAACAGTAAGACTGACCTGTCCTGACACTGTCATAATACTAAAGGTTTCATAAGTTGAACTCCCAAAGCCTCTCGTGACTTCATTAGCCACTTTTTGTTCTCTCCTGTCAAAAACTCAAAGAGGTAATTCATGCCAACGTGTCATTCCAAGTTATACCCATGACATGGAATTATGCTTTCTTTGTGTTTGCAATAGTGCTTTAGGGTAACATTAGCCTTTCTTTTCCTTTTAGGCTGCAGTGGTGGTGACTTGGTGTTTTTTATTGTTTGAATGTCAGGTGGAAATAAGGCAGCTAAGGACAGAGGAAATGAGATTAAAAAATAAAACAGCACCAGTTCTTCATAGGAGCTTTATTGTCCTCTGCAAAGTGAAGAGCAAATCTACCAGCTACAAGAGAACAAAGGACTGTGACATATACCCTAAGTAACGAAGAGCTCTTCTTTCCCCTCAGATTCACCACACAAGCTCTTAAGGTCCACTGTAGGTGTATTACCATTATGATGAAAGCTTTAGTAGGTTTAGCCTAAGGGGACATCAATTGTTGTGCATAAAAACAGAGACCCAGGGCATGTGTTTCCATCTTTAAATAGGTTTTACAGCTTCAATTTCCTTTTGTTAAGTTCTCACAGATCTCAGAGTCAGAGACACATTAAGGTTGTCAATTTCCTTTCCTACATGCTGCTCAATCACTTCAACCATTTTAACAATTGATAACTGATGACAACTGAAACAGCAATTCACATTACTGCAAACAAGACCCCACAGTCAAGTGTTGTGTGTGTATGTAGATAGGTGGTTTATATATATGCATATTTGATGTATATTATCTATCTAGATACTTATATGTATATGTATTATATGGCTATTTTTTTACTTGAATACTTTGCTTAAAGCAAAGAAATTAAATGAGAAAACAAGATTTAAAAATAAACATATGTTTAAACTTTTTTATACCAGAGTTCCTATGCTGTCCACTGATTATTTTACATGCTGAATGAAAGCATGGACTGCGTATTTAAATAAACTTCATAAAGACCAATATATCCAGGCAAATTAAAGAAGGTGCTGGGAAAGGTGATTGAAAAGATGTGACTGGCAGTTGACCTGTGAGCTGGACCGGGCACTCCGAGGCTCCTTATCCCTTCTCCCACATTTTTGGAATGTGTGTTCCACTTGCCTTTACCACTTCCAGAGGCTGTTCCAAGGACCCAGCTTCGAGATAGTGACGAGAACACCTACACAGTATATGTAGCTGAACTCAGTTAAGACCTCTTTATAAATTTTTAAGATTTGGCAGGCAGGTGCAGGGATCCACTCATTTTGCTGCTGCCCAAGACAAACCTTGTATGTAAGTTCACTTTGTTTATTAAAAAGCAAACAAACAAAAAACCCTGCCCCCTACCAACCTGGAGTGGCCTCTTTCTTCATTCTCTTGCTGCCTTCACTGTATGGGGCCAGTTTCAGATGACAGGAGTGAAGCTCCTAAGAGGGCTGTGCACCAACAACTGGTAGCTGGCCAGAAGATCAAGGATATGGGCTTTAGGACTGAGGTATCCACGGGGGCTATCCTGAGTTGGCCATCCACCTCTATGTGGGGAGGAGTGGCCCATATGTTAGATGCTGTGGACCACCATGTGAGAATGGGGGTGTCCCCCAAATGCCAGCTACTCTAATGCACATGGAGGAATTGTATGTAGCATACAGTGGCAAAGAAGGGAAACAAATGATTGCTGCAGGGGGCTGGCTTCTGCTGTGTAAGCAGTTTGGCCAGTGACCAATGCCCAACTCTAAGCTGACGCTCGAGTCAGAAAGTTCAAAGAGCTGAGGTTAGACCAGGGTCCGTGGCTGTCCATCCTCTGCTACCTTCAGGGCTGGCAGACAAGGTGGTAGAACAGGGTAGTAAATTAGAGACCTTAGAATGTTGTTTTGCAAAGGAGGGGAAGACCTCCCAGGGATTAAGATCTGGGCACTTGTGACTCAGCCTGATTAAGGATGCTGAAGAGGTGGAATCCTTGAGAAAGTGATGAAAATGGAGAGAAGGATGTTATGGTGACTGACAATAAAATAGGCAAGATACCCTATGCCTTGTTGACCCTGATACAAAGGAAAATTTCAAATAGCTATTACCCCAAAACTCCTAGGAGAAAACTTGCATTCTTTCTTTTGCCCTTGAAGCTGTAAATCTTATCATATCTCTGAAATGTAAACACCTCAGGAAATAACCAAAACATTGCTCACAGAAACTGAAAGAAAAAGGAGGCCAGAGGGAGGCTTTTAAAAATGCAGGCTGTTGTAAAATTCCCTTGTCAACTTCATTATAATGTACTCCCATCAGATACTTAACCATGGCCATTTTTAGGTCTTGTCAATTGCAGTTATTGTTGTATTCTAATGCTTTGTCAAAAAGCATTCCTGCATAAGTACTTCCTCTTCAAGAGAGTTAGGGAAAAGACTGACAAGGTTTCTGATAACTAAGATCAATTTGCCTTCATGTGGGAAAGATAATAATAAACTATTCAAGTGCTCCTGCAAGGCTGCCTGCATATGTCCACAGTATGTCATGGAATGGTGGCCTGAGAATTGTCCCTGTACCCCGTCCCCACATCAGTAAAATGGGCACATTACATTGATGATATAATGTTAACATGTAAAGATCTTCCTCTGCTGTAGGACACCTTGCAAGCTTTGCTGGAACATCTGCCAAGGCAGAGGATGAGCAGTGAAGGATTCAAGGCCAGGCACTGCCATAAGGTTTTAGGGAGCTGTCTGGTGGGGTAAGACCCACGTTGTCTCAAGAGCTGTGACTCATAAGGTACAGGCTTATCCATTCCCTAAGAATGTGAAAGGGGTGCAAGTCTTTGTAGAGATATTGGGGTTTTGAAGGACTTTTATTCCCCACCTGGCACAGGACCTCCATTCCTTGTATCACCTGACAAAGAAAGGGCATGTATGAGACTGGGGGTCAGAGCAACAAGCCACCGCTGAGAAGGCAACAACACTAGTGAAGCAGACGGAAGATCTGCGCATCTCTGTGACTTCAGATACTGTGGCAGAGATGACAGACGGGGAGAATGACCCTAGGATTTTGGCCCCCACTCTGAAACCCGATATGCTACCATACAGCAACAGCTTTGAGCAATGTACACAGTGCTCCTCTAAAGCCTCTCACATGAAAGCCAGTTCAGCAGCCAGTGGGCTGAACTCAGAACAGTCTAGCCGGTGATTACTCATGAGCTCTGGCCATTAGCCCTTTGACTTTGGACTTTCCAAAAAAATTAACCCTATTGCTTAGACATTGGAAAGCCAAAGGATGGGTGATCATAAATAAGCCCTTGTGGGGCCAAGATACGTGGAAGGACATTTGGGTCCATCTGCAAGAGTCTAAAGCAACCCTCAACATTTATAGTGCCCCAGTTCCTAAGATACTGACACACTCTGGCAATCAGGAAGCTGATGCCCTAGCTTGGGTACCAGTGCTAGTTACTGACACTTCAGTAGTTACAGGAGATTGGACACACAGAGTTGCCACCACAGTGCCTGTGTAAGATGGCATATTACCAAGGATGCCGGTTTGCCCTTAAAGCATAGTGGCTTGATTACTGTTGTAACAGAATGGCTTGTGTGTTCTAAACAGCACACAAGGCAAGTGCCAAAAGAATTCAGGGCCATCCACTGGAGTTCCCAACCAGTGAAGGACTGGCAAATTGATTACGTTAAGCTCCTCCCTCTGAGCAAGGGTTCTTAATATGACTTGGTTTGTATGGACACTGCAAATGGCCTAACCCAAGCTTTCCTTGTTGCCATGCAAACAAAGCTGCCACTATTAGCAGATTACAGAAGCTGAGTACCAAGTATGGATACCCTCATCAAATATATAATGATTGGGGGTCACATTTCACATGTATATTGCATGATATACAAGACTGACCAGAAAAAAAATATGACATTAAACTGATGTTCCATCTCCCCTATAAGCCACAAACAACAGGGTTGATAGAAAGAAAAAATGGAATATTAAAGCAGCAGATTAAATTATTCACAGGTAAAATGACCTTGGCTAGGTGTACTAAAGTACTGTCCCCATCTTTAATACATTTGAATGGTCAACTAGTAGGTCCTGTTGCCCCATATACCAGACTGGGGGCCCCTGCTAAGGCACCCAATATCATCAAGGTATAGAAGCTGTGGGAAATAGCTACTGCCCTCTCGCTGTGGATCAACATGCTATGCTGCTGAGAACACCAAGCCCCATCACACAGGAGAAAGAAATTATCTACTGGAATTTATAAGGATATGTCCCACCAAGATGGGTGGGGATTACTTCACACCCCCTGGGTAAAGGGGGAATGCACAATCTCCACTGGGATCCCACTGTTCTGCTACAAACTGGACTTGTTAAAATACACTACACCTGGAATGGGACATGCACTATCGAGAGGGGAGAGAATGGGGGTCCTGGTCTGGCATATCCCCTCTCCAGTCACCTCCTCATGCCTGATGGTGCGGTCTCTCCTGAGCAACATATATGGTACATACGACCAGCTTAAGTTTCTAAAGCTGCCAACCTCCCTCTCATCAAGACCAGGTAGGAACATTCTGTTTTCTTAGAACAATCATTTGACTGCCATTTTTTTTTTTTTTACCTCCTTTAGCCTGAAAGATATTATAGCATATATAGAAGCCCTTACTAAATTCACTCAGCAAGCCTTAAATGATAGCCAACAAAGCCTATCCTTACTGAACAATGAAAGGACTCTAATGAGAAAAACTGTCCTCCAAAATAAGATGGCCTTAGACATTATCACTGCCTCGCAAGGAGTTGTGCCATTATCAAAACAGAATGTTTTGTGTTCATACCTGATGAGTCTGCTATCATCTTTATAAAATCACATGAGGATACAAGTGAATGCCCTGAGTGATTTGATCCCAAGCCTAGGGAATTTAATAAGTCAATGATTTGGGTCCTGGGGATATTGGTGGAAAAAAGTTGTCACTGATTGGGAGGATTATTAGCTTAATCTGTGTTTCTCTTACATGTGCCTATATTGTGGCTGTGGCATCTGCCTGCAATGTGGCCAGATGACCACCAAAGGAACCACCTCCATGCTAATGAAATGCCCTGCTGACTGCTGAGAGCCCACTGTGCAAGAGCGGGACATATGAGATTATAAGAGTTGGTCACGAGGGGTGGAATGTTGGGAAAGGTCATCAAAAAGCTGTGACCACCAGTTGATTCATGAGCTGCACCAGGGTCAGTGGAGGCTCCTCATCATTTCCTTGACCTTGGAATATGGGTTCCATTTACCTTTCCCCCTCCCAGAGGCTGTTCCAAGGACACAGACTTGAGAAAACGATGTGGTTGTCAAAAACACCTACATGGTATACATAACTGAACCCAGTTAAGACCTCTTTCTAAACTTTTAAGATTTAGTGGGAGTGTGTGGGGATCCATTTGTTTTGCTGTCACCTAAGACAATCTTTATGTGTAAGTTCCCTCTTATTAAAACTACCACCTACCAACCTGGAGTGACCTGCCTCTTTCTTTGGTCTCTCCCAGCCCTCTGTGTGCAGGGGCCAATTTCAGTCAGATTGCATCAGGGAAGCTCCCAAGAGGGTTGCAAACCAACAGAAGGGAGAACAATATGTGCCTACGAGTGGGAATCAACATGACACATTTAAAAACTTGAAGGAATCTGTGTATGTTGGAGTAGAGAGAGAGGTGGAGTAGCAAAACATGAGGTTGGAAATATTCTTGGGAACCAATTACTGAGGACCTGGTAAACATGCTAAGAGTTTTTACTTTGCATTTTATCTGTAAAGCAATGGCATATGGGCTAAACTGAAGAGAGTGGGATTTCTAGTAAATAAACAGATCTAGCTGTGATATGAAAAATGGAAAGGCAAGAGACATAACTGAAGACAGAAAGCTGTTAAGAAACTATATCAGAGGCTCAGCCTTCTTTTTAGGGACTTTTAATGAGCTTCTAAGTTCACAGGAGGGAAGAATGTCACCCATGATAAATACAAAAGTAAATGTAGTCAAGAAAAAAAGAAAGTGAATCAGAGATCTGAGAGCTGTAAGCAAACAAGAAAGGAAAGGCTGTGCTGAGAGCAAGTGACAATATCAGAGCTCTAGAAACTAATTTTGAGCCATTAACAAGATGTAGAATCTGAACCTCAGCCTTTAGTTTTAAGCTGGGGACCTGGAACTAAAATGGGCCTTGGGCCATATCAGTCACTTGCATCCAGGTAGAGCAATCTCTCTAGGATCAACTATTCCCAGTTGGGCCTTCATGATTTCCACAGTTTAAAATCAAATATAATCCGGGGCGCCTAGGTGGCTCAGTCGTTAAGCAGCTGCCTTCAGCTCAGGTCATGATCCCAGGGTTCTGGGATGGAGCCCTGCGTCGGCCTCCCTGCTCGGCGGGAAGCCTGCTTCTCCCTCTCCAGCTCCCCCTGCTTGTGTTCCCTCTCTCGCTGTGTCTCTCTCTGTCAAATAAATAAACAAAATCTTTAAAAATAAATAAATAAATAAAATCAAATATAAGCCTAGGTCAAATACAAATAGTTAAACCATATGAATCAGAATCAGCAGAAAATAAAACAAATTTAGACTTGCAAGGACATAAGATATTAGAATTATCAAATACAGATTATAAAATATGGATGAAGTATTTAAGGAATAAAGGATAGGAATAAAAATGAGCAAATAACAGATTTTAAAAATTGATCAAGTACATATTAAGAAAAATGCATTTTGAAAAATGGAAAATGAGTAAAACAGCACATTACACACAGTTATGGGGGGAAAAAGTAAGAAGATGAATCTAAATAATATAATCAGTATACAATGAGGAGAAACAAGAAAATGGGATCTCAGGAAGAGACAAGGAGGACAGAATGAGAAGAGGTAAGATATGGGAGTCTCAGAAGGAGAAAAAAAGAGAATGGAGCAGAGATTATATTTATACTTCAAAGGTAATGTCTGAAAATGTTCTAGAACTGAGAAATACAGGAATCCTCCAATACAGAAATAACAGATAAGAAGCAGAATTTTATGAGATAGAGAAGGAGAGGGAGAAGGAGTGTGGAAAAAAGATAATCCAGAGCTAGACATATTTAAGGAAAAGCAGAAAGATTCTTCTACCAAGAAGGATACTTAGATGTTGACTAATTGAACATAAGAACATAAATAAATAAATAAATAAATAAATAAATAAATAAATAAATAAATAAAGGATACTTAGATTAGCAACAGATGTCTTAATATCATCAACAAGCCAGAGGACAGTGGGAAAATATCTTATAAGTACTAAGAGGGGAAAATTTAAAATAAACATTTTCAAATTGGACTTAATAATTTCCAGAAATAGAACAAAACTAAGTTTATTTATATTTAGATAAACACAGGAGAGTTACCATCAACAAATCCCCACTATGGCAAGCTTATGAGGCATGTACTATGAAAAATACTATTCCAAAAAGGTTAGTTGAATGCAGAAAAAATGAGACAAAGAATAGATAAATATATAAATGCATGTTTACCCAAAATATATATTGAATATCAACTCTGTGCCATGCACAGTTCTTAGAAGAAACAGAAAGAAAGAAAGAAAAAGAAAGAAAAGAAAAGAGAAGAGAAAAAAGAAACGAAAGGAGAGAGAGAACTGTATTTTTGGAGCTTACATTCTAGTGAAGAGAGACAGTAAATAAATAATAAACATAATAAATACATAAATTATACAGTTTAAATAAAACATATTACCTATACAAAATAATAATGTCAAATGTATGAGGTTAAGATAAATCTAAAATACTTTACCATTATATTACATATGTCAGGAAGGGATTCAACAAGATTCAGTTTCCTAAGGCCCTTGCATCTTTCAGAGGGTGGGATTAATGGGCAATTTTAGAATTTGTTAAGTATACATGATAAGATATCAAGTTTAACTGTGAAAAGATAAATATTAAGTATAAAGCTGCCAAACCAGCAAAGGGAAAACTAGAGTAAGGAACTACAAGCATATAAAAAACAAAGAAACTGTATCTGAGATCCAAGTGAAAAATACAATTATCTTAATCCAAGACAGTGATAGCCAGGATGAAGAAAACTGAAGAAATAAATGTTCCAAATATTGAAGTAGAGGAACAATAGGTAGAGTGAGGGATTGCCAGGTGAGGAGGGTTGGGGAAGGAAGAGTCAAGGGAAAACCCAGGTTTCTGTCCTGATGTTTGAGGAGGATGGTGGCACCATTTGTTAGGATGAAATAAGCATTTGAAAGAGGAAAGCAGGGATTTTCACTTTGTTTTATATATTCCAATTTCACCGTCAAGGAAATAATCACATAAATTGCATACACTAAATGTGCAGATAGTGTGTCTGAAACTCACAAAAAGTATGGAGGCATGAGTTATGGATTTGGCATCTCATTCATGGTATGGTATGAACTTCTTTCCGTAATCCCCCCAACAGCCTCAATTTTCTTCTGTCCTGTTCTTATTTTCTTGTTTACTTTCTTATTTTCTTACCTTTTCCTGTTTATTCTTCCCATCTCCACTCAATTGCTTTCCTTAATATCACCTCAGTAAAGTAGCAGTTGTAAGGTTAAAATGGGTGGAAATGTTCATTATTGAGTTTGGTAAAATTTGTAAAAATATAAACCTTTTTAACATCTAGAAAAAAAAGACATTTTACTAAATATCTTTAGATATAGTAATTGCATTTCTAACAAACCATCCTAAAAATTTTTATATATGCAAGCAAATATGTATGCATAAAAGGGTTCATGCTAGGTACGTTTGGAATAGCTAAAATTAAAAAAGCTGACTAACATGGGTAAAGTATAGGTTAAACACTCTGGCACATTTGTGCAGGGGAATACTGTGTATCTTTTTTAAAAAATTGAGTAGCTAACTTAGGATTTCAGATTTTATTAGTCAAGTTTCTGCACCAATCATGCTAAGTCAGCAAAAAATGAAAATAAAATCTTAAATCTATTCATTGAAAATGTATCTTTTGTCTTTTTATACTTAGAGACAGTTTTTTGTTTTTGGTAATCTCGATGGACTTCTATTGAATCTGTCCTTTGCTTTTTATAAAATAAAGCTCTGATAAAATAGTATGCCTTTAAAATACAAACTTGCCAAATTTTAGTGAAGACCAAATTAAAAATTTATGAAACTGAAACACTGGAAGATTTTCTATTATCCTATGCTTTGTATTTATTTGGCCTTTAGGGTTTAATCAACTATAAGAAACTACATATTCATGAACACACCTTGAATGAACTACTAACGGAAATTATTATAAACTGTTTATAGTTTTGTAAATGTATTGTTGGTTCAATCATTTAATTATATTTAGCTCACCACTTCTAATAAAGTCATCATCCTAGCTTTCTCCAATTTTATCATTAAAAGTGGAAAAGAAACAGTGTTGATATAATTCCTCTGGCTTTTAACTTAGCATGGTTTCATATCAGGAAGTACCAAAGACATTATTTTATGAATCAAGAAATACATTATGATACAAGTGCTTTCTTAAAATTTGCTTGTTATTCTTATGCTCTGTATATCTTATACTCTGCAAATACAAACAAGCATGAACATCAAAAACACAGTCGATACTTTACCTTTTTGTATTATATCCAAATATTATAGGATTAGTAATTGTGTGATCAAGAGGCATCCAGTATCACCCCCTCTTTACCACTTAAAATGTGTCCCCCCCCCCTTTTTTTTTTTTCCTTTTCCCCTATCCTCTCAGAGAAGAGAGCTAGAGAGCAGAGTTCTCAGACCCAAGAAAGAATATCTAGAGCTCAGGAGTGTTATATGGGTGGCTCAGACAAATGGTATAAGTTAGTGGAGCACTGAAAGATTTCCTATATCCAGATCACCTGGCCTTGCCTGTTATGTGTGCATAAGAGGCAGTCAGCTGGGCATTGGATCTTCCATTCCATTATCAAAAAGAAAGCTTATAGAAAAACCCTATGGAGAGGAGACACATGCCTCAAACCTAAGGGGCATAGATCATTGGAGAGGGCTAGGAGTTGTCATCTTGACGAAGAAAAAGGTATGGGAATATAAACTTTCTCTTCACTTTGTCCCAATCTAGTAAGAGTCAACCAAAAAACATGTGGATGTACACTTGGCTCAGATGAAAATGAGGAACTTACCTAGAAAACCAAATTAAACTTTGAAGCACCTGGGTCTCAGCTGGGCTAGGAATGACAGAAAGTGAAAAGTCCTAAGGCCCAAAAGCTGAAGCTACTGGGCAGTTGAATCTTAATCACAGATGAATTTGCCTGGAAAATACTGTATAAATTATACTTCTTCACCATGATGTCCCCAATTCTCTGCTCTCTTCCATAACCTTCATTTCCAGGTAATAAATTTCAATGAACTTTAATAGGGACTCTATTGTGATTTTTGGAAGCCATCTAAATATCACTTTATGCCAGAACATAAGTAATAATCTTAGCATTTAGTTAGAAAAAAAATCAAGATAGAGAGGATGATATTTCAGAACCAAATTGTGGTTTCAATTCCACTACAAATACTTTTAACATTATTCCCCTTGCCTGGAATCCTTCCCTGTTCTGTTGTCAGTTCCTCTTTTAAGGCTTCCCCGACCCCCTTACTGGAATTTAGTTTCTCATCTCTTTCCCAGTCCTTTACTAGCTCTCACCATAATGGATTTTACAAGTCTGTCTCCCCACTTGACTGCAAGGCCTGTTAGGGCAATGACTGTGTTTTATAAAACATATAAAACATTTTCTCCCAGCATCCAGAACATTCCTGGAACACAATAAGTAAGTACTGGTTGAGTGATTCTCGCTATTATGTTGTTTTGCCTATTTTTTCTTACTGTATTTTATATAGATTTGAATTCCCTAATTTAAAAAATGCTTGATTAGGCTCCATAAACTCATTTTCTCCCTAATTTGGTACTTTTTTCATCTTCAATGGCTAATTAGAAATATGACTACTTTAATTTTGCATGGTACAGGAGAAAATTATGTTGTTCTCACCAAATTAGTAAAGAGAGGTGAGATTTGAAGGCCATATAGGAATAATTACTCACTGAAAGGAGATTCTCAAACATATAGTTAGCAGTTAGATGACTATTTACTGAAGGTTATGTTTTGGAAGAAAAGGGGTTGGGTAAAACCTAGAATTAAAATATATTTGAGTATTTACAGAGGGTATAGAAAAAAAATATGTGATCATTGTGGCAAAAAATCCCAATTACATAAATGATGGGAACCAGATGTCTTCTGCTCCCCATACTCTTATCCCGCAACCTCTGCCTCTCATGCCCAAGTTAAGAGCTCAATATCAGCATGATGGTGACACCCCTGGGATCTTTAATGATATATGCTGGTGGCAGGACTTACTAGCTGTGAATGTTCCTGAACATAGATTTCCTTTCTTTACCACCTAAAACTTCTGTCCCTGAATTCTTTTTAAGATTTTACTTATTTATTTGACAGAGAGAGAGAGAGACAGCTAGAGAGGGAACACAGGCAGAGGCAGTGCAAGAGGGAGAGAGAAGCAGACTCCCCACTGAGCAGGGAGCCAGACGCAGGGCTTGATCCCAGGACCCTAGATTCATGACCTGAGCTAAAGGCAAACGCTTAAGGACTGAGCCACCCAGGCGCCCCATGTCCCCAAATTCTTTCACTGGTTCTCAGTAACAGGTGAAAGTGAATTTGGGGGACATGAGAAACTGTATAGCTGAGCCTTGGAAAGGCAGCAAGAGTGGTGGTTAGAAGATCTGCTATTGCAGAGGGCAACTTCCATTTACAGAAATACTACTGCAAAGGATTTGGTTCTTTATCAAAGCAGCCATGTCTATAACCATCCTCTGTTGCATTTCTCCAAACCCTCTTTACTCCCTCTCTCTTCCCCCCCACCTAGGGATTCCAGATTACATATACTTACTAGTTAAATAAGGCAATTCTACCACCACAACATTGGTATTTATGTGAAGAATTCACATGGCTACCCTCCTGCCTGAGCAGGGAGTACAGACTGGTAATACTAAGACTAAAGATGATGACCTAACCCCTAGGAAAGCTATCCATTTGATAAATATTTACATAAGGTTATTTGCTACATTCATTAATAATTGATTTTTCAAAATGATCCTGCCACGTTTGTTTCTATCTTCTTTTAACTTGCTGTCTCCTAGGTCTAAAGATGATCAGGGTTGGTGATTTTTCACCTTCTGCCTCACTTGATTGAAGTAGTTCTTATGCATAATTTGCCCTGCTACTTGCTTGATTGCTCTATTTACAACAAGTACACTGTTTTTATGCTTATATTTAACTTGAGTCTTGAGGCTGCTATGACTATAGCTTCAGTTTGTGAAAAGTAACCTTCGTTACTTGTGGAGAATTTATAATATACGTGATTTTACATGGGGAATTTTCTTTGTGTCATTTTTTTTCCCTCCTAATAACAACACAGTATTCTCGATTTCTTGCATATTGATGGAGTAGTTTTTGGTATGTTTGTTTGTGTTGCGTATGTTTAACTCCGTGAATGCTAGTCAACCTTAGAATAACATGGTATGATTCAGAAGACCGAAATTACATAGATATATAATTCCTTTCAAAATTCTTTTTCCCCCAAGGGCATCATAGTTGTTTTTAGAAATTTAACAACACTAGACCTTTAACAAGGGACAATGAAAATTTGGAAAATATTTAGAGCATTTGCTCCAATGAGTTGAAGCCTCCTCCACCCTCCAAAAATGGTCTTACACTATACATTCACACACACACACACACACACACACACAGTTTAGAATAAAGTATAGGTGGTTCTTTATTTGAATTAGTATTCCTAGTATTAATACTTCAATTTTTCCATATCACCAGTTATTGATTCTAAATTCTAACAATATTATGAACTCTTTAAATTATAAAAGTTGTGCATCTCTCAGTGGAAAACATAAAGAAAATACCAAAAAATATAAGAGAAATAAAATTTATATCACTCAGAGGCAGTTGCTGTTAAGTTTTTACATATTTCCCCAATGATTTTTCTATATGCATGTGTGCATATTTG
This sequence comes from Neomonachus schauinslandi, assembly GCF_002201575.2. Lineage (NCBI taxonomy): Eukaryota > Metazoa > Chordata > Mammalia > Carnivora > Phocidae > Neomonachus > Neomonachus schauinslandi. Next base: position 67,048,752 of record NC_058410.1, read on the forward strand.
CAAATTCTTATATATAATACAAATTAAGATAATACTATATAGACAATTTTGCATTTTGCATTAGTGTTTTTACTGCAGATACAGTTTTGGAGGGTGGTCATCTAAGAAGATCCTCTCATCTTTTCTTATGATCAGCAGCTTTGAGCAATAATAGCGCACCTTAAGGAGTAAGGATAGAATAGGGAGCCCACAAGAAGAGTACCGGGAAGTAACAGAAAAGAGGCAAGCATGTCCTGGGCTCTGAGCGACAAAGAAAAGGAAGAGAGTGACTAAAGGAAGTACATGGATATTTAGGGACCTCTTTTTCTAACCCTAAAAGAACATCCCCTCACATAGGTCCTAGAGAGTTATACCCATTTAGAAAATGAGTCTATAGAAGATTCACCAGTCACTTTGCAAGACAGAAAATAGGGATGGTGTTGGAAGATTTTCAGGTACACAAACAATAAATTATATTTTTGATACCATACAAGGCCTTAAGATCTGTAATCAATTAGAAGGCAGAAGAGTATAATTAATCCTGGTATCGAATTAGATTTTGTAATGATTAGTGCAATGTTAGTAGTTTTGTCACAAATGAATAAAGTTGAACCCATCTGAAGTTTCACAGGCTATGTATCATGGAGAGAGAAAAGCAAGAGAAGTGTTAACTGAAGTAATAAGTGATAACTATTAGCAGAATAGGAGCCTTAGGAGAATTGGCGAAGACAGTTTGAGCAAAAGAATGTATTCCTCCAGGGGCGCCTGGGTGGCTCAGTCGTTAAGCGTCTGTCTTCAGCTCAGGTCATGATCCTGGGTTCCTGGGATTGAGCCCCGCATGGGGCTCCCTGCTCAGCCAGGAGCCTGGTTCTCCCTCTCCTGCTCCCACTGCTTGTGTTCCCTCTCTAGCTGTCTCTCTCTGTGTGTCAAATAAATAAATAAAATCTTTAAAAAAAAAAAAAAAGAATGTATTCCTCCATACTTAGGGAAGAAGTAATTGTGAACTACCAAACACTTAACAGAAAAAGCTGATGCCAAAATTAGTCTTAACATGATCACTTGTTTTTCTGGGTGCAGGAAGAGAAATTCAAGTCACACAGCCTCATTGCTCTTCTCAACAGATTTGCCCTGCATCGTGGGTGTTCTACTCCCCATGTAGCATTCAGGAAGGAGTGACAGGGCACGTTCCTCTCTTTAGAGTTTCAAAACCTGTCATTATGGACGTTTAAATAAAATATCTTTATTTAGGGAGATGATATCCAGAGACAAAATCCTCAAACTGAATTTCAGCTGAAGAATTACCATGACATATGACGACCCTTACTGAAATTTTCAAACAAGTTATCTTTAGTAAGAATTGCTTACTTACTATGACCTTGTTTTACCATTTCAAAAAAAATAATTTTGCTGAACTGTACGTGCATGTTTATATATTTGTAGATCTTAAACTGCATATTTTATTATTTGGATCCTAACTTAAAGAGCTTAATCTATTGTCTTAGTGCAGTAGTAAACTTGGTAAGCATTTAATAAATAGTGTTAAATTAACCTATTTAGCATTTTACAATGATCATGATAATGACAATGACAACCATAATGATTTCTATTCACAAGGCTTCCACTCATTGAACTGAGTGAGTGGTACCGTAAGAAGTACAACATGAACCAACTACTTTATGTAATTCCTCTAACAATATGATTCCGAAGGCAACGTAAATAAGACTTGGAGATGTGAAGGATTATATAAGCTGCAGTAGAGCCAAGCTATTAATTATAGTGTTTAGAAAGGCCCTTGTAGGGCGCCTGGGTGGCTCAGTCGTTAAGCGTCTGCCTTCGGCTCAGGTCATGATCCCAGGGTCCTGGGATCGAGTCCCACATCGGGCTCCCAGCTCGGCGGGAGGCCTGCTTCTCCCTCTCCCACTCCCCCTGCTTGTGTTCCTGCTCTCGCTGTCTCTCTCTCTGTCAAATAAATAAAATCTCTAAAAAAAAAAAAAAAAAAAAGAAAGGCCCTTGTCCTCAACCACTGTATGTTATTTCCATCACAATTTTGTTTTTCAACCACGAAGTATTATGTATACTTTGGTGCTACTCATTGTTTTTGAAGCACTCAGGGGCCAACAGTTCACACATTGTTTCCTGAGATACCAAAAGTTTCAAAAATGATTACTGCAGACCCAGGCCCAGACACAGTTTTCTGTAGGCTGTGGATAGACAATTCTGAACCTATCTCCTCCAAGGAACCGAACAACTGGCATTCAACATTGGTAAACCATGGAGTACTAAAATATAGGTTTATGATGTTTTATAATTTATTTTTTAGTGTTTTATAATTTTTTTTAAAAATGTTAGAATGTTTTCAAGAGGTCACCTTAAGAAATCTCCCTCAACAAATTTTCTGAATCAACAAAGCTGAAAGTTGAGGGCAAGGCTTCTACATACAATTACATAAAGGATTTGGCAGAGGCACCTGGTCACACTCTCCTAGTTATATTCTCTGGAGCAGAGGCAGCATTATTTGGGAGGAAGAGGACATCCTTTTCTTGGCACTAAGGCATTGTCTGCACTCCTGGACACCTTCACAGAGACAGCTCCTTTCCTAATACAAAGGCAATGCATTAAGCTCACGGTGGGTTTGGTTGTGGGCATCTAGCATGAAGTAATTACAGCAAAACCTGCAGAAATCAGGGAAGCCAATAGAACAGTATATAGATTGCAGAGTCCCCATGCTCAGGCTCTTGATTGAGTTTTCAGAGGAAAATTTAAAGAGACAAAAATGTTTAAATATACTTGGCATCGTTTGCTCCATTGCTTTAAAACTGTTGTACTTAAGCACCCCTCAGAAAAGCCCAGTTAAGCGCTAACCATCAGAATGAATAAAGAGTTTGCCAATTTGAGGCAGTACAATCTCAAAGTAAGATAAGTTTTGTCTGTAAGTAAAACTACATAGGACTTACTAAAACCTCTGGAAACTTTCAGGTAAAAAGTTACAAAGCAGCCCAGCAAATTTCCAGGCTTATGGAAGTTCATGAAAATAGCATAGATGTAATTTAAATAAGAGCTCTGTTTGGACTCTGATTACATACTTTAAAATGTTGTTGGAGAATGTCTGCTTCAGAAATGATGGAGTGGATAGACAATATATATGAAACAATGTTTTCAAACATTAGATAGTAGGAAGGGAAACAAAGGATGTAAGCCCACAACTTCTCCAGCTTATTGTGTTGAAACAATTGTCTGGCAACAATGAAGAGAGGGCAAACCCAACAGACACTAGCAGTTTTGCTGAGTTGAGGAAATTGAAAGTCAGGAAAGCCAAGGCAACTAAAGTTTGGGAGGCAGAGTATCAGAGAGGGGAGGGCTACAGAAATGGAGAGAGTGCAGATCTGAAGTAGGGTTCCTTCCAATCTTTGGCTAAATAATAATCAGTGCCTGTATGAAAGGAACTATGTGAGGCTAGACAAAGAACTTTGGAAAGCAGCAGTCCCAACACAAAACACATAGTAGTTCAAGTGCACTAGCAATAGTTTAAGCTCTCACCATCCCGAGATAAAAGACCTTGTAGCATACAGAGCATTGGGAAGAGTTCCTGGAAAGATATACCTTAGAAGTGAGATTAAATTAGTCCTAGACTAAAAACTCTAGTCCCTCTTTTAAAAAGTTTAACAAGAGCCTCGAAAGGGTGGCTCAGTCGTTAACCGTCTGCCTTCGGCTCAGGTCATGATTCCAGGATCCTGGGATCAAGCCCTGCATTGGGCTCCCTCTCCACGGGAAGCCTGCTTCTCCCTCTCCCACTCCCCCTGCTTGTGCTCTCTCTCTCTCTCTCTCTCTCTCTCTCTCTCTCGCTGTGTCTGTCAAATAAATAAATGAAATCTTAAAAAAAAAAGAGCCTCAAAAGGATCAAACTGAGTCTAAGTAATTCAACTGTATGCCAGACAAATTCAACCCTAGGTAAAAAGAATCCAACAAAATCCAGAAAACATAAAATTTGCCATGCCTACAATCCAATAAAAAGTTATCAAGAAGAGGGAAAAGCAGAATAAAAGCAGAATAAAACACAATAAACAGAAACAGACCCCATATGATAGAAATTACCTTAAAATAACTATTTTAAATATGCTGCATCTATTCAAGAAAAAGGAGAAAAATATGAAAATGATAGAGGACCAAAATGAGATTCTATGAAAAAAAAAATATGTGAAATGAAAAAGATAGTAGATGGCATAACAACAAATTAGATTAACCAGAGAAGAAAAGATCAGTGAAGTTGAAAATACATTAATATAAACGATCTAAAATAAAACCCACAGAGTAAATAAAAGACTGAAATAAGTAAACAGAATATCAGTGAAACGATATAAAAAAATCTAATATTTTGGAGTCCAGGAAGAAAAGAAACAGAAAACAACATTTGGAGAAATAATAGTCAAAACATTTGTAAATGTTACAAAAGCTACAAATCCACAAAACAAAGCAGCTCAAGTAAACACCCCAAATAAAGACAGTAAGGTGCACTCTAATCAAATTGACAGAACAAAATGGTACAGAAGAAACATCATTAACACAGCCAGAGGGAAAAAAGACAAATTATGTACAGAGAAACAAAAATGAACAGTACAGCCAACCTATCAGAAACTTTGTGAGATTAGGGAAAAAAAAAAAAAAAAAACTATAGCAATATGTTAAATTACTGTAAAAACCAAACCCAAACAAAAGAATTGCCACCATAAACTACTATACCCAGCACACATACCTTTTTAAGATTAAAGGCAAAATAAAAACTCTGAAAATCAGTAGCTGAGAGAATTTATTGCCACCAGACCTGTACTCCTAGACATATTTAAATTAGTTCTTCAGGCAGAAATAAGATGAAACCAGAATGGAAAGATAGATCTCCTCACAAAAACGAACAGCCATATAAATGGCTAGTATTTTCATGAATGAAAAAGACTTATTTTCTCATTTTTAATCTTTAAAAAATAGTTGACTGTTCAAAGCAAAAAACAACATGGTGGTATGAAGGGAAGGAACTAACAACTGCCAGGGAAAGTAGATTTGGCCTCTATATAAACAGTAAGCAAAATCATACCTAGTTACAAACATTCAGATGAGATACAGAGCAAACGTACATAAACCAAAACAGAACAGACCCGGAAAGGCCAATCATATTAAAGGGCAGACTGAATGTGATATTACATTGTCACTTTCCAGTCTGCATTTATTACCTTCTCATTATCATGCTAGGTTCAATGTGTAAGGAATGATAGAGAGACAACATTACTTTGGTTTCAAAGTGTTTAATAGTAATCCTGGCATTAATTTTTAAAAACTGAGTCATGACTTATAAAGTTAACAAAGATCTAGGTCTCTGTTTTAGTACTGATTACTGAGCCATATATTAAAAAGAGCTAACTCATTTTTCACAAAAATAGACCAAAATTTTATACCAGCGTAAGAATGGGATATACCTTTGGAGTTAAGAGGTAAGATGTCCACTGAGCATATTTTCTATTTCTAAAACTAACAAAGGAGGAAAAAAACCTTCAATGCATAGGGAGAAATTAAAATAACCAGTTGGATAATTCAAACTGTGATTAGCTGGGAGGCTTATACCCTTAGAAGCATAAGAAACTGCATTAAACTCCTATAGATATTACCCTGAACCTGTAATTACATCGGAGCATTTTTACTTTCTTTGGGGATCATCACAGCTTGAAAGAAAGGAGTGGAGTAGGAAATATTGTATTCATTACATATTCAGAATGGTTACCCATATGTAAACAAGCTGATGATCAGAAAGCTGTTCAGATAAGAATGTTTCCCATTTATAATTACATGGTCTCAGAATTTTATGAAAGGGAATTGACAGACTTAGGCATCAAGAGTATTTGGGAAAGCAAAAATCCTCTTAATAAAATAAAAAAAATGAAAACAAATGCAGAAAACTGTTATGCCCAGGATTTTAGCCCTTGACTTTACATTTCTGTTTCACCCCATGAAAACAACCTTGGAGCTAATCATATCAAAATCTTCTAAGACTCCCTACCATCAAAGGTATTTACATAAAATAATAACAATATAAAATACTAAAGCTGGTATTTCAGGCCCAAACAATATGCAATTCTAATCTTCCTGGCTTTAAAAATAAGTCTTAATAAAGGTCAGGCACATGGCTCTCAAAACACTTTCCACTGCCCTATTTTAGAAAAAAAACAAAAAGTAAAAACATGCCACACTCTGAGTAAATAGCAAGAAATTTTATTTAGATATGAACTGGTATGATATAAAGATAAAAACTTAAATCAAATTCTCCCTAACAAATTTAATTATCTTTGTTAACCTCAGTAACCTTCTCAGTACAGATTAGAGTTATTTTTATTTGCATATAAGTGAAATACAGAAAAGTTAAGCAGTTTTCCTAGGGAAACCCAATAAGCCATAAGCACAGTCATCAATTAATTGGTGGTTATTATTTATGTTTATGTATCCATATGTAGAAGAATATATACACATATATACTAGACTGTATATATAATATTATATGAGTATATACATGAATATGTATATATGAATACATGTACATATTTATATAGGTGATATATACATATAAATGCATATATGTACCCATATACACATATGTGTATGTGTGTATATACATATTGCCTAACCTAGAATTGCAATGTAATTAATCACAATTATTAAAAAAGCATCTCAATTAACTTTTTAATCAGTACCACAAGAGAAAATGCATCATAAGTTATACAATATAAATGTGAAATCCCTAGTGCTATAAATAACACAAATCCAAGAGGTATAGAATGCTGGCCATGTGCTTGGAATACAGCACTGGGTATTTGAATAAGGAATGTAAAGTCAATAAACAAAAGCCAATTATATTTCCATATATTATTAGGAAACAAATGGAATGTAAAATTCAGGTAAAAAAAACCTTTATATTTATAATAGAGGCAAAAACCTGAAAACATTTAAGAATAATTCTAACCAAGCCTATTTAATATCTCTGCACTGAAAACAATGACACTTTGCTAAGATAAATTAATAAAGATTAGATAAAATGAAAGATACCCAAGTTCATAAGGCAGAAGACCCAATACTCTTAAATTGACAACTATCCAAATAAAGCTGTAGATTCAATGTAATTCCATATATTTTAATAGAAATTTACAAGCTATTCCTTTTTTTTTTTTTTAAAGATTTTATTTATTTGAGAGAGAGAGAATGAGAGAGAGAGAACACCTGAGAGGGGATAGGGTCAGAGGACAAAGCAGACTCCCTGCCAAGCAGGAAGCCCGATGCGGGACTCGATCCAGGGACTCCAGGATCATGACCTGAGCCGAAGGCAGTCGCTTAACCAACTGAGCCACCCAGGCGCCCTACAAGCTATTCCTAAAATATAAATGGAATTGCAAAAATCCTCTAATAGACAAAATAGTTTTGAAGAAGAAATAATAAATTGGAAGATAAATAGTACCAGAATTTAAGGTTTGCTATAAAGCCAAAGACAGTATGAGACTGACATTAAGGATAAACAAATATATCAAGAAACAGAGTGTCAATTCTCCTACTCAACAGGAAATGGAGAATATTTTCAACAGATTATGCTGGATATCAATATATTTAAAAAAGAACCTCGATATTTACCTCACACCACAAAGAAAAATTAACTTACATGAATCAGGCCCTAAAATAAAAGCTTAAACTATAAAGTTTCTAGAAGAAAACAGTGGAAAGACATTTGTGGCACGGTAATAGACAAATATTTCTTAGTTCACAAGAAACACTAAATTTAAAAGAAAAAAAGTGAAAGTAGATTTCATGAAAAGCAAACTTTTTTTTATTAAAAGGCACTGCTAGGAAGTATAAATAGGTAAGTCACATATTGTGAGAAGATATTTGCAAACATATATGTAACAAAAGACTTGCATCCAAAACAAAAATAATTCCTGAAACTGTTAAACACACACTTCACAAGGAAGACTTCAGGGTGGCCTATAAGCACATGAACAAGTACAAAGCATCTACTAATCATAAAGAAAATGCAAATTAAGACCACTGGAATGGCTAATGCGAAAAAATTGTTCATGCCAGATATTCATAAATATATGAACAACTGCAACCCTCTAGAACATTGAAGTTTGAAGTACAAAATCTTAAAACCACTCTGGAGAACTGTGTATCAATTATTTCTAATATTAAACATACAGCTCCTCTATGACCCAGGAGTTCTCCTAAGGGGAAAAAAAAAATTCCTAAAGAGAAATATGCCTGAAGTATTTGCCTAGGAGAAATAAAAATATATGTCCAAAAATGACTTATGTAAGACTATCAAAAGCAGCTTTATTCAGTAGTCAAAAACTGGAAACAACCTGAATGCCTATCAGCAGGGTAATAAATCCAGGTATACGGGTATCCCCTGCTTTTTGAAAGTTTGCCTTATGCCACTTTAACGAAAGACCTACATGAGTATCTGCTTTTGCTAACTGGATGGAACTGACAGAGGATTTCTGCTTTTATGAAAAACAATGAAAAGCAAAAATAGCGTTCACCATTTGTTTTTCAAAGAGCCATTGTAGAGGCAGTATGCACTCCCAGCAGTGAGAGTGGCAAGGCCAAATTCTTCATTCCGAATCTACACTCAGCTTCTCAGTTATTAAGCCTCCATAACTCTAAAATGTGTGAGCATTAGTGCTTTATCTTGGTTTTGTGCATCTATTAGCAAGATGTGTCCTAAGGAATCAGAAGAGCCTAAGAGAGGTTATCTTTGGGGTCTGGGAATGCTGAAATTTTTTTCCATATGAATTAATGGTTATTGTTTCTTCGCCTTACACCATTTCAGCTTATGAAAGGTTTCATAGAAACAGTTTCCTTTTGGATAATGGGGGAAACCTGTATTCACATGATACTACACCACTTAGCAATAAAAAGGAATTAACTGCCGATACATGCAACAAGATGGAGGAATCTCATAGACACTAGGCTGAGCTCAAGAAACTGAACGCTGTTAGGGTGGCCCATGAATGAAACAACAAGCAGGACAGAGTTTATTCACTCCACATCAAGAGAGATGTCAGCCATCAGCTTCTGTTGGGCTGGGTCTTGTAAGGGTTTTTGTTCGCTTGTTTTGGTTCCGTTGTTGTTTAAAGGATGTGAGGGAGGTTGCAGCTATGTCCACGGAAGGTGCGGGAGGGGGTTGATTCTTGGTCAGGTAGTGCAAGCGGTAGCAGGTTTCTCGAGGGGTTCTGTCCAGGGCTCCCCTGGGTTGTGGGTTGAAGTCAGACTAGAGAAGAATATGCTTCGTAGTTGGGGTCTCTTTTCTGAGAATGTAGGGCCCGCTGACTTAGAAAAACAGAGTTAGGGCCAAGGGCAGACACCTGTGAGTTTTGTCTATAAGCTTGGGTGGGGCTTTGAATAGATTCCTTTCAAACACAAATTGGTACTTACTGTCTGATTCTCTTTATAGAAATTTCTAGAACAGGCAAAACTAAATTTTAGTGCAAACAGAACAGTGGCTACCTCAGACACCCGGGTGAAAATTGTTTGAGAAGGGGTAAGGGAGAGGTGAGGAAATGCTCCTTATCTTGACAAAGGTATGGCTCACCTGGGTGTATATATTTGTGAACTCATATAACTCAACTCTTAAGATTTCTGTACTGTAGGGCCCAGGGCAGGCCACCCCTAAATGTAACACAATAGCATCCTGATTATTTTGAATTGAAGCACCTTGGGAAATGACTGGTACAAAGAAACCGAGACCCTCGTTTGTCCCCCTGAAAGCAGGAAACAAATCTCTCATATGAGAAATACTCTCCCTTCCTAAGAAACAAAAAGGCATCCTTATCACCAGATATAAGAACTTTCAAGTCGGGAAGGCTATAGGAATAAACCTTGCTACCTTTTTACTAATCTACTGCCTCAGCCCGAATTCCACTTAGATTTACTAATTAAAGCTCCCAAACACATGTTTTTCTTGTCCTATAAATTCCTCATAAATCTATCATCTCTAAAATATATAGAAACTGCCTGCCTTAGTCATTTCTTTGGGGTCTCAATTTCATTATTGAGTCTTTGTGTGCACATAATAAAACTTTTGTTTTTTCTCTTGTTAATCTGTCTCAGGTAAATTGAATTCTTAGTCCAGCTGGAAGAACTTGAGGATAGAGAGAGAACGCTCCCTTTCCAACAGTCTTCAATAATTTATATAAATTTATCTCAAAAGAGAATTATAAATAGGAGGAATAAAAATTCTAAGAATATAAAAATGTAAATAATCAAGTTAATACGTACTTGTGAATGACTGAAACGTGCCTAAACATTATCTCCACCACCCTTAAATAACTGCTAAAGAAGCTATTATTAACAGATATGCATCTTTCCAAGACCTTTTTTTTTCAACTTTCTATTCAAATGCATAAAAATAATTTACTGAAATGGCATCAGACTCCACATACTCTTTCAGCTCGTATCTTTTACCTGAGGAAGACGTTGGGCAGGGATGTGCTGCGCATCAGGGGCTGCTTCGAGGGCAGCCGAATCAGCAGCGAGCCGCAGATGCCGCTGGGTTGACCACTCTGAGGCGAGAAAGCCAGATCTTCTGGGTCTTGGGAGAAACCGCTCTTCCTAGAGGACGCCTGATCTCGCGAAATCTCGAGATGTCAGGCGTTCAGTGGGGGTTGGCAGGGCGGTCCTGGGATCCTACTTGTACTTTTTTTAATGGCTTACTCGTTTAAATAGCTGAGAACTGTATAACATAGATATGCCATCATTTATTTGATTAGTCTTTTCTTAGATGCTTAGTCTTCAATATTCACTTTGCATAAACAATTCACATTAACCATTTTGCACAAATGCTTAACAGTGTAATGTTAATTCATACATGTGCATATTTAAATTGTGATGCTTTTTGCTTATTGTCCATCAGTTTTCATACCCGCGAAAGGGATTGGAATGTATCCTTTTTCATGGAGTCATCATATTTAGTATTTTGAGTGCAATCTATGTACTTACCAGTGGGGGGAAAAAAAAGATGAAGACTCTAAGAAAAAAGTCTTCACCCAGCCCCCGGGATGGGTGGGAAGGAGAACTTATTTTAAACTCCTTCCTACTCTCTCATTACATATACTTTGGTGACAGAAAATAAAAAACAATTTGGCCCTAACAAAATAATTGCCTAAGTTTCAATGCTTAGGAGGGTCCCTTTTCCAAAAGGTGTGAGAAGATGCATTCTTTGAAAAATTGTGTCACCAATTCTTTCAAGTATATATTCTACTTATTCTGTGTTACACATTTCATAATTCTTCCCAACTCAGTGTGTTTCAGTAAAATTTACACAAACTGCCTTTGATATCAGTAATTATGCATTAAAAAAGATTGTAGTCAATTGCTACTGGTTGGAAACCATTTATATTTACATTTTCCTATATTCCCATATAACCAGTTATTTATTAGGGATGTGTGAATGGTGACTTCTTCAGTTGATTTGTTCATTTTAATTATGTATAAATAATTTAGCTTGCAGGCTTCCAAATAGACACAGTCGGTCCTCCTTTTCTGTGTATTCAATTTTCATATTAGCCAAAGCTGTAAACTTAGCACTGATACTCTTAAAATTCATTTTGTATTTAAAATGTAGTATTTTTAGTTCATCAGCTAAGGAAGGATTTCAAAATATTACATCAGGGCATATCACACAGTGCCTTCCATAGTGTTTCTTCTCCCTGATGACTTAATATCATTTGACATGTCCCCCACTCCCACAATCTCTATGGACTTTCCCAAGATTCTTTGACACTATGATATGTGGATTTCTAATCTTACCTCTCTGAACCCTCTATTTCCCCTTCCATTGTGTGTGCCCATTACTCAAGTTTCAAGAGGTCTGTACTTTTTTTTTTTTTCCTATCTAATCTTTCCCTTAAGGGGAATGTATTTACAACTTCAAAATATCAGTTTCCTGGGGAGTATTTCAAATATATACTTGCCATGATTTCCCATTTTAAAATAGAGCAGAAGACATCCAGCTGCCTACAGGTAATTCCTTTTCAATATCTTACTCTGTCACCTCCAAGAAACTCACCCAGATCTGAATAAAACATTCTTCTAAACCAACTTCACTTCTTTCCTTTTTTGTTTTCTGTGAATAGCACAGCATTCCGTACTCTTTATAATATCCTCTGCACTTTCCTTTCTTTCTTTCTTCTCGCTTTCTTACTTTCCCTTTCATTTTACTTTTTCTGCCATCACTCTACCATAGCAGGATCTGTAATCAAATGTACTATCTCATCTCTAGTGTACATCTTTACCAATTGTATCTGTACTACATAAGCTGCTTCCCCATCTGCTCTCTCCCCACTCAAATCTCATTGTAAACAGCCTTGCTTCACCCACACATTCTCCATGAAATGCTCGTTCACACTGATCCCTTCCTTCTCTCAACTCTAGTAGTCATCTGTACAATAGATAGGTCTTTCATGACCTACTACATCTTCTGGCTCTTACAGCCACTGAAGCATGTGGGTGCAGTTTCTCACAATCCAAATTCACTTCATTTATTTTCAAAGCTGTTTTAACTGCCTGCCTCTTTAGGTAGAGGACAAGGAGGCTATGAGCACTTTGCTCATTTTCAATATACTGGTACCATCAGCCTCTCAGGCCGGTGATCCTAAACCCGAGAAAGAAGTTTTTGATATTGTGTTTTTACCCACCATCTTCCAATAAGCGGAATTACCAATGCTGCTTTCATTGCAGTGATTTGCCTGCTTGAACTTAATTCCTAAATGACTATTTTTAAAAACACTCTTGAAAGGCTGAATTTGCAAATGGACATTGGTCAGATGTCATATATGACAATAGAACCCTGACCCAGAACCTTTCAGGAACCAGTGCAGAAAACTAACCACAGCCTCTGCAGCAATTGGCCGAAAACACACGAGTTGTTCAATGACTACCAACTTCCCTACTTTTTTTTTATTTTTTTTTTGTTTTTAAAGATTTTATTTATTTATTTGAGACAGAGAGAATGAGATACAGAGAGCATGAGAGGGAGGAGGGTCAGAGGGAGAAGCAGACTCCCCGCCGAGCAGGGAGCCCGATGCGGGACTCGATCCAGGGACTCCAGGATCATGACCTGAGCCGAAGGCAGTCGCCTAACCAACTGAGCCACCCAGGCGCCCTTCCCTACTTTTTTTTGCCCCTGCTTTGACCCAGGAGAAAGCAGAGAAAGCCAAATATTCTCCTAGTCCATCACATAAGATGCACCGCATCTAGTTAGCCCACCTCCAGCTTCCCCTGTCCTCCAACCAGAGCACACCCGAAGCTGTTCCTGCCCCCTTGACTCTAAAGCTTTTCCACCTCACTGCCTGCCATGGATTCTCTGCCAAACTCAAGTCATGGTGACTGACTCCCTTGCTATAGTAAGCTTTGAATAAACAGCTTCGTTTGTTCTCATTTGGGTGGTCTTTATTTATTTCCACACTCTTAAATAATTTGTTTTGACCTTGATTCAAGCATAATTGAAATCACTTGCAAGTGATGGCATCTTCATCTGTATGTGCCTCATGCAGAGAAAGTCTGAATCATTGAAGTTATCAGTGTTTATCTGTTGGCTAGTGATGTGGGCTGGCTGTTAGGATACTGCTTTCTGTCCCTTGATCACACTGTGTATAGAGCAGCCATTATTATGGATGCAACTGTATTTGCAGGTCATGAGTATTATAGATGGAAAAATTATTAAGCCTAAATGCAGTACTTTAGATCAGGAAGGGGAGAAAGGACCCAGCTGCCCAGATCACTATCTGGAAGTGTAACAATATCATCTCATTATCAGTCCTTGCCTTTAAAGGTTTCCCAAATTTTCCAGGTGCCAAGGCTGGAAACACACACTTTTTCCTCCTGAATGTTCAATTCTGAAATCACAGAACCACTCCAGGCCTGGGGAAAGCTGCAATCAATACCCTTTTTAATCTGCACTTTCAGTGAACACAATTTAGCAAGGGTACACAAGTAAAGCATTTTCTGATCCGAAAACAATAGGAACACAGAGCTATAATGCTGTATCTATGTCTCTGCTGATATCCTGAAAGAGCAATTTAATTTTGCAGCCAGCCATGTGTAATTCGAGTGTGACACATTAACAAATCGATGGCTGGTCCATCTTCCTGCCTTCCTGTCAGGATCTGGCTCTCTTGATGCCTTTGGGCATGTCAGTGGGAGCTTCAGCCCATTCAGCGCTGCATCTGAAGGAATTAGGGGACATAAATGTGAACTGATGAGGACAGCGGCTGTGAGGCAGGAAAATTAATAGTCTCATAGAAAACAATATGCAATGTAGTAACAAATCAGGGGAAATTGACATTTTACTTAGTTCCTCGGAACTATTTTAAATATAATATAGAGAATTTAAATTATTGTTGGGTTTATTGAACCTATTTAACATCTGCCAGAATTTAAAAATAAGTAAATCAAATGGAATGCTAAACTGTAATTGGATTTCTATTGTATGTCTTCTGTATAACATTGGGTTGCCCTGGGAATATTAGACCTGATGTAATTAACCTGAGCTTGTCCTAAATGCCTTCCAGAGAGAAGCTGGAGGGAGAGTGGAGAAAAATGTCTCAGTAAGGTTGATTAGGATACAATCTTTCCTCAAAGTAAAAATCCATTTTAACCAGGATTCCAAGCAGGATATGACTCTTCATACCACAATCCGGTTTTACAGGTCTCTCCCAGCCTCACCTTGACCACTTGCAAAAAGCAACAATTCAGCAGGGATTTCTTGGGTTGAAAAAGAGAAAAGAGAGATGAGAACCCAGACTACAACAAAACCTACCCCTGGTTACACTGGCCAAGGGTTATCGCTAGAGTCATCTATTTTTATTAGAATCACGTGTTTATAATCTACCGGTTTTTTTATAATGTGCATAATAAACTGAATGCACTTCTTTTTATAGGCCTATCATTTCTAACAAATTTTTAAAATAGTTTTTAGTTATTTTAGGAATAGCTCTTCAGATATTGCTAAATACAGATGTGGAGAGCATCTACAACTTAACTTCACTTTATTAACTGCAAGATTTCCTGACGAGAATTAGGTGAAACCAAAGTTTTTACAAAATTGTGTTCTGGAGAAATTTTTCTCTATTTGAATATGCTGTCAATGCCAACTGGATCACACACTAGCTTTGTATTGCCAACACCCTGTTTTAGTCATCATTGAATTTTTGGTGGATAGGGTAGTTTCTGAAATATGACAGACCCCCAAAAAAGATTTGGTTAATGAAACTCATAAAAAGCAATACAAAATAACTGAATATATGAACTTCAGCAAAAATCTTTTAAAAATTACATCTGAAAGGGTATAACCTACAGCAGTTACTTAAAACAGTTGGGAAATGAATGTATAGGTGGGCTAAATTTTATCATATATGTATAATATATGAACATTTGTAAAAAATAAAAGGTGAAGTAGATTCAGGTTTGAAATTTTGATGACATAAAATGACCATATACTTGTCATTACTATTTAAAGGCCTCTGAATGAAGAATCTTCTAAGAACATCAAATAACTTAGTCCTCTGACAGTTAAACTAAACTGTCAGTTTTAGTTGGGAAAGTAGGCCTTAGCTAAAAGCACGAGATTCAAACAACTTTTAAATTGGTAGGCATAGTTTTTTTGTTTTTTTGTTTTTTCCCTAAGTAAGCAATCAAAGTAGAGGCCCAAGCCAATTATTAAGAAAATTTAGCTGGAAAAATAAATTTCATCTGAGGAATTTTTAAAATGCAGATTTCCAGGGATCTTTCTAAGTTGGTTCTGCTTTAGTGGGTCCAGATGAGGCCAAGGGCCGAGTTATTTAACACCTCTGGTGATTTTGATGTAGGTATCTATGATTTCACTCTGAGAAACACTGATCCAAGCAGATTTAAGTTATATTTATTAGACTAAATCTGCAGCCCAGAAAATTATATTAACATGTCTGCAGAAGTAAAATGAGACAGTAACAAAAGGTAGCATAGCCTGGTGGTAAAGGGGAAAAAGGTACAAAAATGGATGTGCTCATAGGACTGCCCTAGGGAGATGCAGTGGTCCAAAGTAGGTATAGGAATTAGACAAAATTGGTCTTTAGTGTGTCTGGCCCCGTTGTCAAAAACTATTCAAATGAAAGGACTCTCCTTCAATTACCTAATTACAATGTTGTCTGCCTTCCTTTTTGGGGGGGATCTGGTATTTACAAACCTTTTTCAAAATTATAAATTGGCTTTATATTTAACTATACTGACCTTGACTACATGAAGATGATGGCTTTATTTCTCTATTGTAAAAGAACAAATAAATTGGCATTCTGGAATCTTGATTTTATGCATGTGTGATTACTAAAAGCCTCAATACTCCTGGACTTTAATATGCTTTGCTTCGAGATATATATTCAGTATTAAACAGAATCTCCATATGAAGCATAGCCAAAACTTTGAACCTCCTCTTTCATTCTCAGAGATCTACAGGGCCATTGGACCACCCCCATTATTACTGCTGCTTCACTGACATGACCTTAGAGAGCTGTATTCCGCCCCCCACCCCTTGGACAGGGAACTTTTCCTTCATTCTCTGTAAAAGATTTGAGATAATGTTATAAAATATAAATCAGATGTAAGAAAAAATCTCAAAAAATTTAAAAAAACAAGGAATGGATCAACATACAGCTAATTTCACAATAAAGTATAACTGATTTGTTCTCCTCTTGCAATGCTCCTCAGTTTTAATGTTCAAATGAATCACTTGTGGATCTTTTATTATGCAGCTTTAGAGTGATGAGGGTTCCGGGCCTGAGATTCTGCATTTAGAAGAAGACATTACTACATGGTGAACCTCAATTCTGAGTAGCAAGGGTCCAGGATAACTTCTCTCTTTTTCCCTACTCTTTATCTCTTATCTCTGTCTCTGTCTTCTTCTCTTCATATACTACAAAGAGAGAATCAGAAGTTCTCTCTCCTGCTTCTCTAAGCACTGGCTTCTAAGCTTTTTGTCCTCAGCACATTCTTTTCTCCTGATAACTTGCTGCATAGGGAAATATGGCCTTAGCCATGCAACAGTCCAATGATATTAATATGAATTATAATAAGCTTAGTATTCATACAAGAAAGATGAACACACAACAGCAGTGGCAGTGTTCTCATTTACAAGCACTGAAAAGCCTGTGTATTTGGGACTTCTAGCCACGTGCTGCTCTCTGAGCTCATTTTTCCTTTCTACTCCTCATTTTTAGTAAATTCCTATTTAAAGTCTTTTAACTAAAGTATGACTTGATGAGGTTCAACTCCAGCTATCATTTTCTGCATATCAAATATGTAGAGGGTATTTGTCAGAAGTTTATAACTATGAAGGAAAAATGTGGTTCACAGTTACCCAAATAAGTGAACAAAAACTTTTCCAAACTAAATAATTTTACTTCATGCTTTTGTCTTTCTGAGAAATTTTAAGTTATTTCAGATTATTTATAGAAACTCTGGAAAAAAAAGATTGTTTCTGTGGTTAGAATGTCAAAACACTAATTCATATTAGCTGCATAAAGAAGCCCATTCTGGTTTTGGGTAGGTCAAAAAGCCAAGAACACCCTTCCTCCTTCATCACTTCCTAACCTCAAACAGAAGATCAAAGATTGACCCCCAGGAAATGAAGAAAGACAGATGGAGATGATAATTCAAGACAGGCTCTTCAGTAAGTGAGAAAAATGAAAGTCTGAATCCAGTCAATGTTTTAGTGTATTAATTGCTTTGTTTCCCTGTCAAGAGGTTCCAAAGCTTGAAAAATGAAATAATGAAGTTTACCCTTGAAACTGGGTAGACACTACTTTCATAAAAATCTGGATTCTTGGGTATTGAAGATTATTATTATCTAATTGAATTGTCTCCCTTTTTGTAATCCAAAGCTTTGAAAGAACTTTTAAAAGGGAGAGTTCAGAGAAAACTGCCAGAATATTTCTCTGGAAAAATACCAGCAGAACTGCCCCCTACTGCAGCTCCCTGGAACAAGCTTCCAATGGAAGAGACTAGGTCTAAAGGCAGTCCATTTGAGGGGCTCTTCTACATGAGTGTACATTTTAGTTCTTATCTAATTATTCCTGACAGGTTAAGGTGGGAGAAGGAAAGCCATACCGACTCATTTTGCTATTGAAAACCCTGTCTGGGACTCTGAGCCAGGACCTCAGGCAGAGGTTACCAGGGGTTACCTGGAAGAAGACTCAAAATGCTATACACGCTTGGCCAGGTCTACTATTTCGTCATTTTAAAGCAAAGACTTTGAACTTTTGTCAGAAAACTATGAACTTATGATTAAATAGCTTGGAGAAGGGGGCTGAAAAAATAAACACAGGTCTTTTTTTTTCTTCTTTTAATGGGTGAAATGCACCAGCACATGATTTCAATAATTGCTGCTTGTCTCTTGGGAGTGTTGTGAAAGACTAGGTGAAGGATATGGGGCTCTTGCACTTCTTATAAAATAAGCAAGGTCAGATGCACTGGCCTGTAGAAAGGATCAACTTTTTCCTTTGCATTTTTATGGGAAAATGTAAAAGGCACTCTCTCTCATCAGTTAATATATTTTCACAAACTTATGAAGTGCCGAGCATTTTAATAGATTCTTGAAAAAGAACAAAACAGTATATTCATTTTGATCAGAATCAATGAAAGGGAGAAGCAAATAAGTAGAAAAGCAGATTTTATTTTTAGAAGATTTCATTGGAGGAATATATATATATTTAATTGAAAGAGAAGATTCAGAGATTCTTACTTAGTAGTAATGATGGTGATAATCATGATAATAATTATTTTTATCAAGTGCTCGATATCAGTAAGACACAAAATATTTTGGGGGACTATGTAATTGAATTATTAATAAGAACAACAACAGGGGGCACCTGGGTGGCTCAGTTGGTTAAGCAACTGCCTTCGGCTCAGGTCATGATCCTGGAGTCCCGGGATCGAGTCCCGCATCGGGCTTCCTGCTCAGCAGGGGGTCTGCTTCTCCCTCTGACCCTGCTCCCTCTCGTGCTCTCTGTCTCTCATTCTCTCTCTCTCAAATAAATAAATAAAATCTTTAAAAAAAAAAAAAGAACAACAACAAAAACCATATCCTCATTTTATAAATAAGAAAACTAAAAAAATAAGAAAACTGGGTGCCTGGGTGGCTCAGTTGGTTAAGTGACTGCCTTTGGCTCAGGTCATGATCCTGGAGTCCCGGGATCGAGTCCCGCATCGGGCTCCCTGCTCGGCAGGGAGTCTGCTTCTCCCTCTGACCCTCCTCCCTCTCATGCTCTCTGTCTCTCATTCTCTCTCTCTCAAATAAATAAATAAAATCTTTAAAAAAAAAATAAGAAAACTGAGACCAGAGAGATTAGAAAATGATATTGGGAAGGCAACTGTCATTAGCTCCAAAATTAGTAGTTGACAAAATTATGTAATTATTTCACTATTTTCTTTTTTTCCCCCTTCCATTGTCCACTACTACCTACCAGTCACCTTGGGTGTTCTCTTTTTTACTGAATGCATCTCCATCTTCTTTTTTTCCAATTTCACTTGCATAGCTGTACAAATGACACCATAGACCTGTTATCACCCGTGACAGGAACTCTATTTGCTAGAACTGTAGTACATTCTTATAAAATTGAAATGTATAAATAAATACATTGATGGGGGCTGAGTACATTTAAAAAATCAACAAACAAGTAAATGACAAATTCTAATTCCTCAACTTTATTAATGTTTTCAGAATTTCTATATTTGATGGGATCCAGTAACACATGTAGTCTATAAAACACAGGTTATTCATGCATGTTTCTATCATATTACATGTAGGGTCCAGATTATAGATGCTCACTAGGTATTTAATGACAAAAGGCAATTTGTGTTTAGGATTTTCAAGAGAGAAATTCAGCATCAGGCAGTTGGAGAACCTTTAACATACCTTTCAATCCTGAATTACTCCAATTAGAAAATTCACTGCTTAGAAATCATCTTATTCCCATTATTTTATTTTTCACTTTTATTTACTAAGAACTTGGTCTCCACAGTTATATCTTATAAAGCATATGCCATGTATTGTTTTGAAGCTCAAGAAAATCTTTAGTATGTCACATTGAAAAATCAAGAGTGATTGTTTTTTTGTTTTTCTCTTTTCTTCTAGGATTCAGTTCACAGCTATTTATTTATCATTTAAATGCATTCAACTGAAAAACGAACATTTTCCTGCTGAATATAGGAACCATCAAAGATAAAGATGGGCTGTTGTTTTTAGTACCTGCTAACACTGGGTCTAGATTTATCTACCTTGAAAGACATGCTATTTGTCAAAAGCTTGTTTAGCATGGAAAATCCTCTATGGCCAGCATTAGTCAAGTTCAGTCATTTTTGTTCCCTGTATTGGATGTCAGGAAGAGAAAAGAAGAGAATCCTCAGTAATCCAAGCACACTATTCTTTTATCTGAAAGACAGCTTTAAAAACTTCTCATAAAAATATAATTTTATAGGCATTTATATATTAATTTGGATTAAATATCTTTTTGGTAACTAAGATATCATGAGTGTGTTTGTAGTGTGTGTTTGTGCATGGTTTGGTGGGGAAAGAATCTTCAAATCTCTCTCACATTATTTAAATAGCTTGTGAAATTCCATTCTCTCCATTAAGCTTCTCCAATTGATGAGACCATTTTCTACTGCCCTACCATGTCAGGTTGACATTGCCCTGGCCTTTTCCCTGAAATCCTTGGAATCTATGTTCTTACTTTGCTTCCCACACACAAAAAATGCAGTTACTGTTTATTCATTTTTTTCTGACTTACTTGCTTATTCATGTATTTGCTTATTTATTTATACTGTGACAATAATTTATTGTCTTTAGCATCCTTGGTTTTGGAAAATCTTCACTCAGTATAATTATATGGTCTCTGAATCATCTCTTAATCTGGTCCAAATTTTACAAGCTAAGGCAGCTTTGCTTCCCAGTTTGTGGTTTAGTCAGTGAGCAGTTTTCCAGCAATTCTGGAGATGAAGTTGTCTGTCCTTGTCTCATTCTTTTATTGTTTCTTGGTATCAGGAAAGAGGAAAAAGTTTTCTAATTGTAAGAATCAAATGCCTTTGTTCTTCCTCCAAGCTTGAGGTCTTCTTAACCTGCATGTAGCACATTGTATTTATCTTTAGCCTATTTTCATTCACTTACATATACATGTTACAGTTTTTCCTGTTCCAGAGCTTTCAGAAGAACAGGGATAGTGTACACATTCTATATCTCTACTGAAAGTATATAATATGTTAACAACCCAACTTTGATCATATGCTGTATGTTGTCCCTTTAGAAAGAATATTAGTCAAAATATAAGACTTTCAGGTTGTTAATTTTTCAAATAGGAAATGAATATAAGGAGCTGAAAAAAGGGGATTATTTGTTTGACACAAAGGGCAGAAACCTCAAGGACTTTTCATGTATAGTCTGTGCCAGCAAAGAGAAGAGTAACTCTTGTCACCCATGAAAACATATTCTAGTGAAGAGAGCAAACCAATGTTCTAGAATTCTTTAGAGAGAAACCCCCAGATAATTGTAACTCAGGGATGTCTTTATGGATACTTGTGTGTGTGTGTGTGTATGTGTGTGTACCCTGGTCATTTAATGAGATGAGTTTGGTTTAAGAAATTCCATTCAAAGTCTAGAGAACCTGGGGTCAAGTATGTTATTTTTTTTAGTTGTAAAAAAAAAAAAAGAGTGAAATCATTAATGAAGACCCTCCTGAATTTTGCCAAAACCTTATGATAACTTTCTTGGCTGCTTTGAGCATTGTTAGTGAGTGACATGTTTCATATAGGAAACTGGCACCTTTGCTGCCAGGAAATGATGATGAAGAGCAATTTAGAAGTCCTATCTCCTTCATAATGCTTTAAAATTGGAGGCTAAAACCTTCATCACTGTATGTTTTTTCATAGGTTTCTTTTATAGCACTGAAGACTCTAAGGGAAATGGAGCTGAAAAAACTATTTCCAGCCTCCCTAGAGGTACAAATCTACAAATCCCTAGGGGTCTTGATCAATCTTAGGGTATGCCAATGTACTTAAACATCCTTATCTATTTTACTTCAAGGAAAGCAAAGAAGCCCCTGAATACATCTGAGTTGACAGGTCATCTGTCATGGGCATGGTCCTGGACAAAAAAAGGAGTGATATCAACTCTGTCTCCATAAGGTTATTTTTGCTAGTTAGTTTTCAAAATATTTGAAACAAGATTTGAAATGTAAGCCCAAAGTATGAAAAGCTGACAGATGAGATGTATTTAATGTGCTCGTGGAGATAGGTGAGATCCTAGAGATTCAGCTATGAGGCTCTTTCTCCTCTCTCCAATCCCAGGTTAGCCCTGGGACAATCTCCACAAAGTCACTCCCTCAGAGTCCTAGAACCCCATAAGCTGTTTTAAGCTTACTGCTTCTTCAGCTGAATCACAGCCTTACTATTCCTGATATTAGGGTAGTATAATGTGTTGAATGGCACACTCCCCCCACTCCCCAAAAATGTCCACACCTTAACCCATGGGATTCGTGATTATTTGGAAAAAGCATCTTTGCAGAAGTAATTAAGTTAAGGATCTCAGAGATGAGATCTTTCGGAATTATCCAAGTGAAATGTAAATCTAATAATAAGTATCCTTATCAGAGACACACAGAGGAAAAACATATAGAGAGAAGAGAAGGCCATGTGAAGATGGAGGTAGAGACTGGAGATAAGCAGCTACAAGCTGCAAGAGGCAAGAGAGGATTCTCCCTGGAGCTTTTAGAGATAGGAGTGCAGCCCTATCGACTCCTTAATTTCTGACTTCTGGGCTCCAGAACTGTGAGAGCATAAATTTCTGCTGTTAGACATCCAGTTTGTGATAGCAGCCACAGGAAACAAATACAGGTGGTTAAATTTCTTTCTGTACGTTGACTTACCAAAGGTTACCAGAATAGTATCTTTACTCACTGCTACATTGACTAGTGAATGCAAAAACAGAACAAAATCAGTCTTTCATTGTCATTACTAAAGACAGTATTTAACATGTTATGGAGCATCAAGGCTGGAAAGATATATATATATTCACTATTCATTCAATAATATTTGAGAATGTAGTAAAGCATTCTTAAAGGGACATAGTAGTAAATACACAAACATATAAGGTTTCTGCTCTTGTGAAATTTACATTTTAGGGATAACACTAAATAGAAGTTTTTTCAAAATAGCACATTTGAATTTTAAAACAGATTTAAAAAATCTTTTGACATTTGACAGGTATCATTAATATGTAGTAGAGGAAATCCTTTCTAAACTAATATAATGATACCACGTGATCCTTTTCTTAGTTACAAAGGACTTTTGAAGGTCAAATCAAACTAATGTGTGCCTCTGTTTCTCAAAGTGCTCCATGTGTGAGAAGTTGCATTATGTATTCCATTATTTTCTAATAAATTACCATATTTTCAGAAAACCAAATGGGAAAAAAAAAAAAGAATAAAAAGAAGCAGCTGACAATTAAATGCTAGAATAGATGAAAATAAATATTTAATTGTGTGACTAAGTATAAGGGTATGGGGTTATTAGAAAAATGTTGGATTGAGAGTTTTTCAGAGGGTATTTTAAGCTTTCATTTCCTTTTTGTTCATGCCAAGCAACCTCAGGCAATTGAGACTCAAGAGATTTCGTGGTATGAACTGTTAGGCCATAACTTAGTGAACTAAAACACAGCATATGGCAATTAGTGGCGTGTGGTTTCCTTTAAGCTATTCATTTGGCCAGTGTAACAGGAGCACCTAAATTCTTTCAGCTTATCATAATTTGGTGCAATGGAGGGGGTCCAAGGCAAAGAAGGGCATTGAAGGAAAGAAGTGTTCCAAAGGGTACAGGTACTTAGATGATGAAGGATGGGAGCAACAGCTAACTGCACGGAAACTTTACCACAAAATGGAAATTAGACAAAGAAGAGCAAGAGCCAGAAAAGATATCTGGAAGAAATAAAAGTCCTCAGGCATCAGAAACTCTTCAAACGTTCTTTTGACCCATTACCCTTTACCATTTCAAATTTTCACTTTATGAAGTATAAAAGATGTTTCCTGGATTGTGTTCTTTTGGAGGGGTTGAGTAGCTTTGAATTGTTCTCCCATATTTAAATTCTAGAGGCTTCCTCCTCCTGTGTTTTTAATTGGATCATATGAAAAATACCATACATCAAAAACCAGAAAGACATCTTCGAGGCACTGGGACAGATTCCCCAGTGAAATAATTGCCCCAAAAGAGATCATATCCTGCCATCTTTCACTGAAAAGTTATCTTCCTTTCATAAAATATATCAGAGTATCACATTTTCCTCTAAAACTTTACAAAGGTTGGGATGTATATAGTGCTTGTTCAGTTATCAGCCTAATCCTGATGATTGGATTTCTATTTCAATATTACTGATTAATCATAATAAAACATAAATCTTCAGCAAATCACATTTGCATTCTGTAAACATGATTGCTTCTATAACCAAAACTATAGTAGTTATAAAGAAATGGAAGACTAAACTCCAAATGTTTTCACTCTTTCTTCTTCTTATTTTTTTAAAGATTTTATTTATTTATTTGACAGAGAGAGACAAAGCAAGAGAAGGAACACAAGCAGGGGGAGTGGGAGAGGGAGAAGCAGCCTCCTCACTGAGCAGGGAGCCTGATGCAGGGCTGGATCCCAGGACCCTGGGACCATGACCTGAGCCGAAGGCAGACACCTAACAACTGAGCCACCCAGGCGCCCCGCACTCTTTCTTATTATTAATTCATGGACATAATGGGAAGAAGAAGTTGTTATTTGTTGCCCATATGTGCTAGATACTGTGCTAAGTAATTTACATGCGTATTTCTTTTGTACGGTGACCTTGCTAAGTAGATATTATTGCCTCCATTTTATAAGGAAAATCTCTCTTCCATCACCTAAAGCTGAGAGTTGTAGTGATGGACTATGTGCTCGGCATTATAGTTTTTCAAATCCGCATTTCTTTAACGTAAAATGTTCTGATTTTAAAGTGCTATCATGTAGTTCATTTTAAAAAAAATCACATGTACAAAACAACAACAACAAAAGGCTCCGTAGGTCTGCCTTAAGCACCCGAGCTTTTGAAATCATAATCATCCTTCATAAAGAACATTCTATTATTAAAAACTTCTATCACATACTATCCACATCAAAATGAGTCAGTCTATATAGCAGAGAATGAATGGATTCTAATGGATTCTAATGGATCCATCTTATGACTGAAGAAACTGAATCCCAAGGAGGGAACGTGACTATCCCAAGATCACATAGTAAAGAGCAAAGATGAAATTAGGACATAATTCTCTTTTGAACCCACCTGCATCTTTCTTGCACTCTACTAGGCTGCCTCAAAACCAAACTAGGTATGGAAGATGCAAACGTCACTAAGAGGTCATTTAGTTATGATTTTTCCTCAGCTATAGCTAGCCATCATTGCATAAAACTACATTTTTAAACTGAAATCTATGCACATACGAAATCCATTCATTTTGCTGCTGTTTTATTTAATAATGGTATGATACCAACTCAATATATAAAAAATATATAGAAAGTGATGACAACAATAGCTTGATAAAATACTATATACATATATATTGCTTGTAACTTGCTGATGGCCTTATTTCAGAACTTTAGTCAAAGAAATAAAATTACTTACATACCTCAAATGAAATAAACACAGAAAATCATTTATATTTTGTAGCACTCACAAAAATTTTGCCTATGGTTCCTGTTTTATTCTATTCTTGGTTTGGGAAGCTGACTTGCATACTAATGACACTATGAATGCAATCCTCTGGTGTCTTCTGGTTCTCATCATTCATTATTGATGTAGTATTTTTGCTAGGTTTTTCTTTCATTTTCAAAGTTTATGGTCCACAAAGAACTATCCTTTAAAGCCTCATCAATGTAATTGTATTATTACATTTATCTATTCTGAAATGCCTTGGACAGTCATTAGTGTTTTTAGGGGTTTAGAGTTTTATGATATCTGCTTAGATTCTTCCTCATTATTTACTGTATATTTATAAGCTTTTCCTTTGAATTCAGTTATAAATCAAAATATTCTAGTGTGGACATGAGCATGATTTACAATCTCTGGAGAAGATAAATCCCATATTTTTACTGTATTTCAGTGAAAATGTGTATTGAATTTTTTTAAAGATTTATTTATTTTAGAGAGAGAGAGAGAGCATGCATGTGGCAGGGAAAGGATCAGAGGGAGATGGGGTGAGTCTCAAGCAGAATCCCTGCTGAGCATGGAGGCTGACGTGGGCCTCAATCTCACAACCCTGAGATCATGACCTGATCTGAAATCAAGAGTCAGACACAACCGGCTGAGCCATCCAGCCACCCTTGTATTGAATATTTGCATGAGATATATTCATTTTTCTTTAAAAGAAGATAATAAAAAGTGAATTGAAAAAGGAAAAAATACTAAATGGGCTTGTATAATTAAATATTGATGTATAATATGTAAGTGTATATATGTATATATGTGTATGTATATGTGGATATACATATGTAGTATGTACATATATAGCAATACTTAAGTTTATTTCCTTGGGAGAATGAAAGTCACCTCCCTTCAGTCTTTAATTTTTCAGATTCTAGAGGATTCAAAAGTTAATCATATTTAAATCCAGCTAGTTAGAAACCTTTATAAAGGTAAGACATTGAAAACAAATTTCTATTATTTGCTCAGTAAAGCAATGTGGTGGTAAAATAAAATACATGATCTCAGGCAACAAATCAGTGGAAAAACAAGCCAACAATACCTGAAATCCTTTTTTCACTAAGGAGAAATAAAGACAAGACTTAATTAAATGCCTCCTATGTGATAAGCCCATTGCTAAGCAGCTTGCATCTTTCATGTCATAGAACTCTCACAACATTAATGTCATAAAAACTTAGGGGACAAAGTAGAGTCTACTTGCTAAGGAATAGTGAGAGGATTTGGATTGGAGAGGTAAAATGGGTCAGCAGATGAAGGCCAGGTGGGGGATTTAGACCTCAGGCTTGGGATAGACTCTACTCAGCCTCAGGTGCAGAGAAATGAACATGGTGCTTTAGAATGTGTGTCCATCCTTTGAAAAGTCATCGGAATGCCCAGAGACTGAAAGCTATAAAATTATTTTCATAACAAAAGGGAGCTCAAGGTGGGTTAATGCAAAAGAGTGGGAAGAGACAGAAGACTAAAGAAAAAATCAAGTTAAACCATGACTTTATTTAATTTGACTCCTCTTAGTAAAGGAGGATAAGAAAATGTTTCAAATTTGTTTTGAGTATAATCCTTTTAAAAACATTGAAATAGACGTGTTTCTAATAGCATATGTATGGCCGGTAGGTGATTGTGGGCAGGGGAAGATAGGGAAAACAAACAAACAAAATTAAGTTGTGGCAATGTAGAGTTTATTTTGATGGTAAAAAACTCCAAAGGAGATCCAAGGGAGCATGTGGAGTGTGTGTGTGTGTGTGTGTGTGCACGCGCGCATGTGTGCGCGTGCGTGCGTGTGTGTGTGTCTATAATGACAATGGTGGGAGCCATAAAGATATGGACACAAAAAAAATTATAAAGAGCAGGGAAGGAACAACCACAGAAGCTTAAAGAATACCCACATGAGTTTGGGATGGGAAAAAAAAAAAAATTACAGAAAAGCCAACAGTGGAATCCAAATCACAGCTCAAGTAGATGGAGCAGAATGTGCATTCCACTACTTGCTGCCTTTTCCTGTTTTCTTCATAGATTTAAACACATGTTGATTCATATAACATTTGCTTAGAGTGTTTTGTTTGGGTAAGTTATTATGTATTGAGCATTTGTAAACATTTTATAAAGTAAGCAATTTTACGAGGTAATACTGATTTTAATAGAATGGGAATAAGATCTGCCTGATGTACAGACAGGCAGATAGGCAACTCCATGTTTTGTGAGTACAGCCCTTTACTTTCTCTCTTCATACGTTGTATTTACAGACTTATTCACAAAGCAGTCCTGCCAAATTCTGCTCCAGTTACAAATAAAAGCCCCTTCTTATCTCCCATGGAAACTTTCTGTAAGTGTTGAATGTCAGAATTTGGCCTGAATTGCACGTCCCCTAAATAAGAAGATAATCTAACTAAACTGTTGGCTCAAAAAATCTTCTCACACAGACTTAAAGAATTTATTTCTTCTGCTCAGATTTATGAAATGTCATGCATTGTCCTTCCCCAAATTTTTCTGGATAAAGCCAGGCATATTTCTCTGATGACATGTCTCTTGGATAAAGGCTTAATCTTTCTGATTTCTAAAGTAGTTCTTTAAAAAGTGGTTCTACAGAACACGAACATTTAAACTTATTTTTATAATTTTATTTTTCTTCCTAGTTAAGTAATCTGCTCCTTTTCTTCCTGCCTAACTGCTTATGTGAACTTTTATTTCCTGAAAATTTAAAGCTATTAACATATTTATATGTCATTATATCTATATATCTATATCTTTATAATATTCTTATTTCATCAACACATTCTTACTTCTTGAGTTTGAGTTTTCATTCATTCTTCTCTCATTCTACTGCAAAATACTTTTAAAATCTACTTGTCTATCCCTCTTCACCTCCACAGTCTGTTTCTTTACTTTCTCTGGGATGCCCTTTGAACCTTCCTCAGAGAGGCATTTCCTGATGCTGATGGAGAGTGTGGGCTCAGGATAGACCACTGGACTCAAAGCCTTGCTCCACCATTTACTACCTATGCACCTGTAGAAATTTACTTCATTGTTCTCTGCCTCATTGTTCTCCGTTAAGAGAATAACAATACTAATTACACTAAATAAGTATAATAATACTAATGTTCTCATAGCATTACCATAAGGAAAAACGCACATAAGGCCCTTCAAACAGTACCAGGTACAAAGTAGTCAATAAATGTGAATTATTAATATTCTCAGTTATTAATCTGAATGGTTGCTTGATGTACCGTTGTTTATTATCAGCTCTGTGATTCATTAACCCTAGGGATCTGGAGAAGTAGCTGGTATGTGGACAATCCCAACAGAAGAATTTCATTTCTGCACCATTCTTCCTTGTGTTTATTGAAACTGTCATGCAAAAACCTCCCTTATTGGGAAGATTCTCTATTCAATCTTATCACAACTCCACTCCCATGATGTGGTGTTGTCGTCATCTGTATGTAAGGTCTGCATATAAAGTCCTGATGCAATGGGGGGAGGAGAAAAGAGGTGAAAACTTTCCCTACTTTGGAGAAAGTCCTAATATCCAGGAAGGATGGTTAGCATCTTGGGGCACTTGGGTGGTACAGTCAGTTAAGTGTCTGACTCTTGGTTTTGGCTCAGGTTGTGATCTCAGGGTTATGAGATTAAACCCCGTGGTCAGGCTCTGTGCTCATTGCAGAGTCTGCTTAAGACTATCTCTCCCTCTCCTCTGCCCCTCCCCCTTGTGCTCGCATGCTCTCTCTCTTTCTCTCGAAATAAATAAATAAATCAATCAATCAATCAATCAATCAATCAATCTTAAAAAAAAAAGATGACTGGTATTTGCAGATGGAGGAGGCACCATCAGTGCAAGAAAAAAAGTAACACAAAGTTCTTGCACCTTCAGATGTCCTGCTTGGGATTAAGTGCCCCAAATTTTGGTAACTAATATTTTTTTAAAAGAAGCTTCAAGTGCACTGTCTTCTGATCCAACATCAGTTTTTGCCTTCAACCCAGAAAAAAAATTAGTACAGAAAAGAACTAAGTGAAGAGTGTTCATGAACAAAAATTTGAAGTAGGCCATCCATGATTTAAAAATATATATATTTTTCCACACTTAGAATATCTATAGTTTTCAAAATTTATAGTATGTATATTTCACTTTTTACTAATTTTACAGAATTAAAACTGCTACATTTTTTTTCTTTTAGTCATTTTGCATCTATTCCAGGAAGAAACATTTCCTCTTTCTCCAGGGACTAGTTTTTGTTTTTGTGTTTTGGGGTGGGCTACTTTTGTCAAAAGATATATTATATAGATTTCAAATCAATTTTTTAAATCCATCTTGACTTCCCCTGGCCCCTAGTTCAAAGTCCTGTCTCATGTATACTATTGCCAAAAGCTCCTAGCTCGTGCCCTCATTGTCAACAAGGATGTCAGTGATCTTTAAACATGGATTCTGATTCTGCCACTCAACCTGCTTGTAACCCTTTCCACACTGATCTCCTAAAATGCTCCCAGTGTTCCAAACACAAAGCTCCTTATAAATTCAGAGACTGTGCATAAGTTTTTCCTTTACTGAAAAGTATTTTTTGATCCCTCTGATTTTCCTCATCCCTATTCCTTTTGCCTACTATTAACTACTGTCTCTTCAGTCAAGATTAGTTTCTGAGACTTATGTTCTTCTATCACTTGAACATTTTCTTTAAAACCTTATCACAATTTTTAATATTTAATTACCTTCATGACCATTTCTTTCATTCTGTCAATCCAAAGTCTTTAAGCTCCATGAGGGTAGGCTTCTATTCAATTTTGAAAGGGTAGTATTAACATCTGATAGTTTATGAAACCAAAATATTTACTGAATGAATAAATTTAAATCTTCTAGGATTCTTATTTAACTTAAGGGTATTAATAAATTCAGAGTGTTCAGCAGATCGTGATAGCTTTTTTTGAGCTTCAAGATTTTTTTCCCACCTAAACTTCTTTGAATTTTGTTATCTGTAGTTTCCTTAGAGCTTTGAAAGAGGGCCGAGTAATAAGAAGGAACATTCTGACATCATAAAAATAATGCAGAGCTTTATTCTTCCTTTATCACATATTCTCTTTGCTTTTCACATTACAAAAGCATAAGGTTACTTGATTCATGTTTTATGCTTTCTCAATGTAATAAGAATTTTAAAACATCCCATTTTAAGATATTATGTAACTACCGATTTCTTTTTCTCACATTATTGAATATTTGTTTATTTCACTTCCTGTTTCAAAACCAGCTATTGGTAAGTTACCTCCTTACCCAGCACTGGAGCTATTCTTTCCCAGCATCTGGATACACACAGAAAGCCAGTATCTAATATCTCTTATCTGCAACAAAATTGTTATAAAATTTGTCTTTGAAATAAAACATACCCATAGGAAAATAAAAGAGATAGGTATTGTTTTGTAGTCGGTCTTTACATTGAAATAGAGAAAAAATACTAGAAGGCTAATCTATTTCAAATGTTTGATATGCTGGTAGTTGAAAACAAAGTCCAATTTGCTAAAATTAAATCCTAAGAATGTCTTATGTTGCTTTAATAATACATATTCAGAGTACAATTATGTGGTTTCATGTAACTGAGATTTCCAAACACTATTTTTGCATTGTTGGTCATCTTTTTGTGCCTTTTGTGTACCTGTTATCACCACAGTTTTCTGTTGTTTCTTCTGAAGTCATTTATTTGCAAATGACAGACAGTACTATAGAGAGGTGTTTATTTTCCCTAGTCAGCTTTATTAAATTATGATACTTATAGGGTTGGTTCTCTATGAAATATGTAGTTTGGGCTTATTTTTAATTTGATATCGTCTTAACTGCCCATCCCCCTGCTGGGGGATTAGATTAACCATTGTCTGCACTGGTGCCTGGTTCTTCCAAAGTCATTCTGGTACAGAATTACCGCAGAGATGTACATGGCCTTGGGCAAGTCATTTAGCTTCTCTGTACTCTCCTTTCTTCATTTATAAAATGGGGATTAAATGGCCTTTCTCTACCTACCTATCAGGAGTGCTTAAATACAATTAGATAAGAGACTTGAAAATATGTGGGAAGTTTATAATAAAGCATGATAATCTAGTCTAAGGAACCCAAATAGGAAAATATGTGTATATAAGCTTTTAAGGAGATTTTTTTGCGTGGCTAATTACATTCATAAATCAATTTGCTATCAAAAGAAAAAAAATGTTGATTTGAAAGTATAACGAAACCATTTTCTATTTGTTATAAAAATGCTTACTTAATACCTAGTCAATATGATTTTTTTAAATATATATTCTAGTTTAAAGTGAGATTTTCATAACTTAAATCTTTAGAGTAGCAAATGATCTATGTCAGAGGCCAGGATGGAAACTCTAGAGGATCTTCTGTGACTTATGGAGGGACAGAAATTTTTTTTTTTTTTTTTTTTTTTAAATAGAGGGACAGACTTTTGGTGGAGAAGACCTTTCGATAGTTATTCTCTACAGATAGGGAAAGAAGACGAAACAGGAAGATCTCATGAAAAGCTTCTAAAACAGAAAACTCAGGAAAAACCTTAAAAGATCAATTCTTGGGAAACACTGATTGGTAGAAGACAAGCATCAGACTTTCAAACAACAATGCCACACTTGCTTCTGATTTTCATTTCTTTTTTTTTTTTCTTTTTCTACGTAGTTAGATAGGAGAAGCTAACGAAAAGCAGAGAAATTCAAAGGACAAATGTAATCTTTGCCAAAGAGATTGTAAACACTTAATGGTTTCTTTTTCTAGATCAAGATGAAAGGTTGAAATGAAGCCTATGGCAAGGACTTTTAAGACAAGAGGAAATCAGAGAGGGAGACAAATCATAAGAGACTCATAATCATAGGAAACAGAGGGTTGCTGGAGGGGATGGGGGTGGGGGGATGGGGTAACTGGGTGAGGTACATTAAGGAGGGCTCGGGATGTAATGAGCACTGGGTATTATATAAGATTGATGAATCACTGACCTCTATCTCTGAAACCAATAATACATTATGTTAATTAATTGAATTTAAATAAAAATAAATAAGTAAATGTAAAAATAGAAAAGATGAAGTTCATTCGATACACCAAAGCATACTGGATTCATGATAGAGGCTCACTTAATGAAAATGAGGGCAAGTTCAATCTACCATAGCCTGGAAGAAAATCATGGTTAAGTTAAGCAGTAAATGACAGCAATTAAAGATAATGAAATGGAAACACAATAATATGTAGGTATGTGTATATGGTGTAAAACCCAATTCTGTAGAATTTAAGTATGGTGTACTTACTTACTATGGTTTCAGTTTTCTTAAGGAGTTCACCTTTTATTGAGTAAGCATGGAGATATGAAAATCGTGCTTTGATATTTGATTAACCATACCTAGGGAAATTATTTGAGATTTATTCTAAGGATGCATAGCTAGGTAAACCCTGTCTATCAGCTTCCCTGCCTGCAATGCAGTAACCATTCTAGTCACATAAATAGGAAGGTGGGTGCAATGGACAACTTTACCAAGACACGGGTAATCACTTAGATTTTTAAAAAGAGTGGACACATACTCTTGTAATTCTAATAATAGAATTCTGAAGTCTTCTCTGAAGATTATCTTTAGTTTGTTGGGTTTCTATTTACCTTTTCTTTTGTCATCTTGTTGTCCATTTCATTAGGCAGATTAACAATATCTGAAATTGATTTAAAATAGTTTCTTAGAACCTATTTAACGATTCTGTAAAGTGTTTCCAATTGTGTTTTGTTGTTTGTATACAAAATAAAATTTCTTTGCTCTAAATAGCTACAGCAAACAAAAAGTACAATAACTATAACATAAAAGCAAGAATCTTGTATGCCTTATATATGTGTGCTTATTTGTCTTACACACTTGAAAACTAATTTCTAGAGATCAGAGGTAATAATTTGGATTTTTCTTCCAAAAAAATAAACAATGTGCGCTGAAGTCTTTATTTGAAAAACAAATGAAACAAAAACCAAAAGCTCTCAGGTATCATGGATTGAATAAAATATGCTTTAAAGATACAGTAAGAGAGACTTTGGGGGCTTGTTTTTAATCACTTGACATCTTCTGTATATACCAATTACTGTCTGAATGCTAAAAGAACTAACATTTAAAATTTAAAAGATACATATAAATGTATACCATGAATTCCTACAGAGTGTATAAGTGATGTAGAATATATATGGGTGAACACCTTTAACAATCACTTGTTTAAAATATTTATGTTTACATTTATTACTTTTTATTGAGATGTTTTCTATCATTGAGAGAGTTTATGATTATGAACCATTGGCAGTTTCAAGGAATTTTCAGGTTGTGTTGCCATTAGATTCAGGACATAGGAAGAGAAGGGATCATGGTGTACAGGAAAGATCACATACAAGGAGCAAGAAAACTGTTGTAGATGGGAAATATTTATCATTCTTTGTGTCTAAAATTTTAAAAAGTAAGGAACTGTCAGGATGAGTACTTCTAACCAAAGATGACTGAAATTCCTCATATGACACGTTATCAAAAATACTTCAGACACAACTTTTCTTTTTTTAATTTTACTGAATTTCTTCCTTCTAATCTGTTATTTGTCCTTGCTAAAATGTTTTTAATTTCTACTAAGAATCACTATACATAGGATTTCCTTTCTTCTCAGCACCCCCAAAACCTCTCTTCCTTGGGCTTCCTGCTGACAACATCATTGATAATCATTAAGGATAAAAGTTTACAAAATCCAGTCTAACTTTTGAGTGCTTTATGAACATGGATTTTTAAATGAGCCAGCTTATGACCAAAAAAAAAAAAATCGGTAGCATGTTTGTGAAGCAAATTAACTGGGGGCCAAATTTAGCCTTCTAAACTCATTTCATTTGCACCTCAGCTTGGACTTAAGCCATTAGCACAGCAGGAAAAAGCAATGGTTATGCACCAGGCCACCAGCACTTCCATGCATAAGATTTTGCAGAATGACAGAAATAATGAATGTAATTAAAACAGCATGTAGCCAAGAAAAAATAATTAGTATACAAGTTGGATGGCTCTGGGAGGCCCATGACATGACAAAAACATTTTTAAGGATTTTAATGATATCCTAAACTAGTTTAGTTTCCAAATAAGAGCTCATGTATCATAATATTTGATCAAAGAATCTTCCTGATAATTATTTTCAAGCTGTAGACTTAAGGTGTTCTAGTTTTAATAACTTCAGTTTTAATGTCAAGTTTTTCCCACTTACTCTTTAAATGACACCTATAAATTATTTAATTATTTTATTCAAGAGGAAGGAGTAATATAAATGCCCTACAGTCATAAAATGATAAAAGTTAGTTGAGATTTTTGGAAGTTGTCAGTAATGAAATTTGAAAGCGTATGTTTTTCATAATTATAAATCAAATTTAAACACCAATCCTAAATTATTTATTTTTAATCATACAGGCAATGATTTTTAAAAGCTTTTTAATCTTGAAAGAGAAAGATAGAAATCTGAACTTCCTCAAGGGAGATTGTTTTGAAAAATCAAGTCAAGCACCACTGATAACAGTGCTAATTCTTTAAAATCATGAAAGTGTCATACATTCTGGGAAGCAGAAATCCTTAAAGATAGAAGAGATGTATATATTACAGAAAATTCTTTTCATTTTTTAGAATTAAAAAATACTAATTGTTAAATTAAAGATATAATTTTACAATGTAGGGCACCTTTTATTCTCTAACTTAACTATTAATACACAATATTTTGTTGTTTTTTTTCATATATCTGGTTTCTGGAGGAAAACCTAAAATAACTTTTTTTTTTTTGGCATACTTTTTAGAATTCTAAGAAATTACAGTAGAAAATAAAGCCAAATTGGTTGTGACTATGGAAAAATGTGTCAAAGTAGATAGAATTTGATCTGCTCTTTAAGTATAAGTACATTGCAGAGAGATTGCAAGGCAAAGGGAGAGTTTGTCATGTGTTTAGAGGTAGAATTAGTGAAGATAAAGGAAAGTTCAAGATTTGGGCCTTGGATGCCTAAGAGAATAATAATGCTGCTGACAGATGTATGTACAGTACATTATATTTGTTGGGAAAATGATGAAACTAAGATGTTGAGGTTGAAGTAACCATGAGGCATTCAGGATGAAATGTTTAATAGATCTTTGAATGTAGGACATGGTACAAAGTGAAGACCTCAGAGATGACAGTTGTTTGCAGAGCCATTTGCTCAAAGGTATTACTCAACAATACTATTGTTGAGTATTGTAGTATTTAGTGGTTGAGGCCATATTTCAAATGATCAACATTCAAATCGTTTTTAAAAGAGAAAATCACGTATAAGGGCAAATTTTTGAAAGTATCACATATAAACATAAATTGAAATATTATTATTGTAGTTATTACATTTTAAGCACTCTTCAACAGAACAGTAGCATTGCTTCACTTTGCCTGTAAGAAATAAGTAATTTTATATTTACAAATAAAGTTTAAGATTTCAGTTCAGAATAATTATTCATAATCATACCAGCTATAATTGTTAAATTATTTTTAATGTTAAGAGGGAGTAAACTCCAAATTTTCTTGAAAAAAATGATTTAGGGAAACAAGTCAAATTTCAGAAAGTGAGCCCCGTGGAGCACAACATGGATCTGCTTCACCTATTCTTCCCAAATCGTACTTATAGACATAAAATATAGGCAACATGGTGATTTGTGCTCTTTAGAGGGTAAGTTGCATACCATGCTGCCTTTAAACAATGAGTGCTATAAAACATCTCGCAGAGGGCGCCTGGGTGGCTCAGTTGGTTAAGCGACTGCCTTCGGCTCAGGTCATGATCCTGGAGTCCCGGGATCGAGTCCCGCATCGGGCTCCCTGCTCGGCGGGGAGCCTGCTTCTCCCTCGGACCCTCCCCCCTCTCATGTGCTCTCTGTCTCTCTCATTCTCTCTGTCTCAAATAAATAAAGAAAATCTTTAAAAAAAAAAAAAAAAAAAAAAAAAATCTCGCAGAGTCCCTGCCCTCTAGAAGATCACAGTCTAATGAGAGAGAGAGGCATGCTTAACCGTGATCAAGTTCTATGGGAAGGCATTGAAGTCACATTGCATTAAAAATAAAAAAAAATAAAATTAATAGTCTTGGGAGCCTACCTAGCTCATGCATACTTTTAATTCACAAGATGTTGGTTTTATTCACAAGGCTCTTTTTATCTGTCAACGTAATTTCTGGCATTTTATTCTATGCTTGTATCTAGTTTATATAAGAGAGGTTCTCTTGAGGATGTATCTGGCAAGAGAAATTTTTTTGTGGTAGTTTTCCTTTATGTTAAGTGATAAAATGACTATTTGTGACTTTTATTAATTTTCCCCTATAAATCACTGTCAAAGATTTCCTACTTTGAATAATTTGGTTATTGTTTATTATATGATCCCTTGCCATTTGACCTTGAAGTTTTAGTGAGTATCTATGTAAGAAGTGAAATATTTGAAGTATAATAATCAGTTTGCATAAGCACAGGTCCCAAAGCACCTAAATAACATATTTTTACTGTGTCTTGTTGGAACCAGTCATTTATTTATTTTAAGTAGAGGTTTTAACTGAAACAAATTAGCAGTCGCTAATGGTCTATTTGGCAGAGCTCATGGCCAGCTCTATTTTGGCCGCATTTGATTAGGATGTGGACCTTAGAAAGCCAAGGGACTCTTAATTGATTGTTATTAACAGTCTGTGCACTGTGTATAATTATGAATAAAACTGGATCAGAAGATATTTTGAAAAAATAAGAGCTAAAGAGAATTAGAGTTATCAACTCCTCAAATATGGTTGAGATAAATGTGGTCTAAACAGCACCTGAAGATCTGTATACCTTCCCTTCAACCCTATTTCTAAAATGCCTTGGGAAAAAGGAAACTGATTTAAAAAGCAAGAGCTGTAAGGATTTATTTAGGAAATCAGTTACATGGCAAATATAAAGACTGAAGCACACTGGAGGTCATCAATTCATGAATTGCATACTTGATTCAACTTGGAGCATACTCTTTAGAATCTATGGCTTTATTAACATGTTACAATGACTTGACAAATGAGAAGAAATGTCTGGTCAAATGGACAGTACAGTTATATACACTTCTGGATATAGATATAGACATATTAAGATTAATATTTGGTGTTATAATTTGTCTTAACTCCAATAAAAATACCCATACACTAAATGCTAGTGTGCCCTAAGTTTTGAGGAAAGGGAAAGGAAGGGAAGGGAGGGGTGGAGAAGGAAAGGAAAAGGAAAGAAAAAAACAATACTATGGCCATCTTCTTTAAACTAGGTTTGTAACTTGGCAGGAAATGGATAGTGGAAATCATGAATACTTAAATATGTTTTTCTTAGTAGTAGTGTTTTCCTGTTGTACAAAACACCTAAAAACAACAGGGAATAGCAGATTAGACACAATTTTCTTAGTTTGGCTAAACACTAGTAAAAAGTCATTAACTAATTTCCAATCAGGCTGTGAATAAGAAGGGGCTGGCATTTATGTGATTTCCAGCATGAATAACGTTGCCTTAGGAATAAAGTATACATTATTCATTGGCCAAGACCCAACAAAGTTCTTCAAATGAAAATAAATGACTAGCTTTGTTTCAAGTAACATACCAAGAGTGCAGGTTGTTATATACCATGTTGCTCTACCTGTTTCTAATTATACTGATGTGGATGATTTAGTAAACTAAAACAGTATTTCAGAAATGGCAAACTTAAATTTAAAAAATTAAATTTTAACAATAATAATAAATTAAATGTAACAAATGTGCTTATAATTATCTTATTGATCTCATTCATTTATGGAAGATACTGGTAGAAAAAAAATAAGGTTACTAAGTAGGCTAATAGACGTTTCTCAAAGCAAAGACCAACTGACAACAATGTTGACCTCTTTTCTTTGTGAATACAGCCGCAGCTTTTATTTTTTTATGATTTTCATTTATCTATTTTAGATATTTAGATAAATATTTAGATAAATAAAGAAAGAGAGGGCTGGGGGGAGGGGCAAAGGGAGAGGGAGAGAGAGAATCTCAAGCAGACTCCTCACTGAGTGCAGAGCATGATGTAGGGATGCAGGGCTTGACTTCATGTCCCTGAGATCATGCCCTGAGCCAAAATCAAGAGCTGGGCACTTAACCACCCAGGCGCCCCCAACTGCAGCTTTTAAAATGCTAGTTAAAGGGGCACCTGGGTGGCTCAGTAGGTTAAGCATTGGACTCTTGACTTTGGCTCAAGTCATGATTTCAAGGTTCTGGGATCGAGCCCTGCTGGAGATTCCCTCTCTCCTCTCCCTCTGCTTCTCCCTTGAAAATAAATAAATGAACTATTTAAAAAAATAAAAGGCTAGTTATAGTCACCAGTTCTTAATTTTCTGGACTTAGATAAATTTTAAATATTGGTACTATTTTTTAATATTCTTATTTGTTTTATTATTTGTCATTTTTGGTGTTAACAAATGTAATGATTTTTATATATCAAATGGTATCCATCATGTAGACAAAATATATCCCTAGGAAGCTACATTAATTTGCCAAATTATAACAATGTGAACTCAACACTTTTGTTATGAAAACTCTCACGATTAAAAACAGTCCAAATGAAAGATATATTGAAATACACTTAGGACTCTCAACTCCTTTAAGCAGAATTAGGTACTAGTGAATCCCCAAGATTTACCAAATACATCATACTAAAGCTCTCAAAATAGATAGATATTTGCTTACTCTATAAATATGTTTGCCATATCTACATTAATAAATGAATGACTCAGATGTTAAAACGTAGTTTATTATTATGAACCTGGGTCTACTTGAATAAATTAGATCAGCAACTCTATAATCTATAGATTATAGTAGAAAGTAGAAAGATTGCTGCTGTACTGTTTTCATAATAAAGTTGTGTAAAAGCTATGATAATGATTAAGTTGACTACAGTTTATATTTGAGTTGTTTTATTCCAAAATCGACCTAGTAGAAGTCATGATAGGCTGTGACTGTTTGCTGTGAAATTCTTATGGTTAACAGCATTGATCTTTGCTATGCATTATTCATACTTACATGTTTGTCAGATTGGAAAAGTGTTTCAATGGAATTAAAAGTTTAGAAATAAAATTGGAGTAAACAGAATGGAAAGGATGTCTAGGTCTAGGTAAGAAGACAGCCTGGTTGTTTTGTCCAATTTCCCCAAGTCTGATCCTGCTCCACTATTAGAAACTGAGTGAGAGTGATATTCACATGCTAAGAAGTTGAAGTCTTTTTTCTAGATCTGTACCAGATGTGAGCAGATTGACGAAAACCCGTGAGGCCTGGAAAAGAGCTGCTCTGATTGAGAAGCAGCTAGATACTGTGTAAACTGAGCAGGGGTGACCTTGGCTGAGTCACATAACAGGAAACATAAACTACATCACATGTCCTCATGGGTAACAGGGGAAAGTCAAATTATAACAATATTCTAGACAACAAAGTATCTGGAAATGATCTCCACACCCTGTTTTGGGATAAATATGAGGACAAAGAGAACTCCATGCAAACATGAAAATATTAGTAAACTGGAAAAAAAGAAAAAGATATAGTGTAGGAACTGTAAAAATATTTTGCTAGATAAAAAGCAGAAATTATTCTTAAGAGTAAATATGTGCTTATTTTTTTAATGGTCTGCTATCGAATGCAGTATATTTGTTAAAGTACCTACTTTGTACTTTCAGTAGAATATGATCAAAGACTACATGGAAACAAAAAGAATTTATAATTGTGATCAAGAGACAAAAGCCTAAGGTGAAAGGAGAATTAATTGACATGAGGAAAGTTAGTAAATAAACTTTCCTTTCCTTTCCTTTCCTTTCCTTTCCTTTCCTTTCCTTTCCTTTCCTTTCCTTTCCTTTCCTTTCCTTTCCTTTCCTTTCCTTTCCTTT